>NC_048597.1:187733403-187853820 GCF_003668045.3 Cricetulus griseus | reverse complement strand
AGAGAGAGAGAGAGAGAGAGAGAACATGCTTCTGTACTTGTCACTGTCTATCTTTGAATTTGCTGCTTGTAGTAGCTTCCAGCTACTAGACTGTCACTGAAAACTCCTTTTCTCCTTTTTTGAAGTACTGGTTCTCCTCCTTTCTGTCTGGATATACATCATTTTCTGTATTCATAACTCATAGCTGCCCTGGAATACAATATGTGCTAATATTTTAGTCCTAGGAACAAATTGTCTTTATTAATGAGGAAAAATATGAAAACAAATGGAAGCTAGTGCCTAAGAAAGAAAAATATTCATATGTGAGCCAGACGTGGGGGGGTGCAAATCTTTAGTCCCAAAACTCAGGAGGCAGGGCCAGGCAGATCTCTATGAGTTCAAGACCAGTCTGGACTATATAGAAAGTTTCTGGCCAGCAAAACCCTATTTCAAAACAAATAAATGAACAAATGAAAACAACAAAACAGCCACCTATATCTGTGAGAAATGTAGTATATTGTAGTGTAACCCACTTCCCAGAAAATAAGTGGGAATGTTCCAGGTATGTATACAATAAATTTAGTTGTTAGTTTGTCAAAAGAAAAATAGTATGTCACTAAGAAATAGGAAAAACAACTTATCATCGCTACATACATGGTTTTTATTTCCTAATTCTTTATTCAGGGTTGTTAATGCTTTGTAATGACTAACATGTTAATGTCCTTAAATTATTAATAAAAGACTTGAGATGGTAATTATTTTCTTACTACTTCTTTAAGTTTTCTGTATTGACATAAACTTCTTATGTTAATTGTTTTCAGGTTTTCCTATTATAAAGCACAAAAGCCACTGACATGTAGAGAATTCCAGAACATGTTCATAGTCTTGAGAACAGGTAGAGAATAAACACACAGCTATTACTTACTACCTGGAGACTTAGAGTATGCTAATTCCAAGCCCAATTTTTATACCTTGGATTACTCAATTGTAGTCTGTTGCATTAAATGTTAGTTATTTGAAATTCCAAGTGACCAGAAAAGAGGCGAAGAAAGTCTTGTACAACGTGAGGCAGAAGCATTTCTGCAAAACTGTTGAAAGCACTTTGAACCCACAATCATACCAGGAACATGGTTGAACAGATGTCCTTGTTATATGAATGTGCTTCTTTTGGGTATATGCCTAGGAGTGGAAATGCTGGATCTTGTGCTAGACTCATTCCCATTTTAATGAGGAGTTGCCATTTTGACTTAAGTTTTGTGCAGGGCAAAAGGCTTTCGTCTATCTGTAGTCTTCTACATGTTTGTATCCAGTTATGCCAGCACCATTTGTTGAATATGTTCTCTTTGTTCCAGTGTATGTATATATTTGGATTGTTTGCCAAAAATCAGGTGTTCATAGGTGTGTGGGTTAATATCAGGGTTTGCAACTCTATTCCATTGGTCTACCTGTCTATTTTTGTGCCAATACCAAGCTGTTTTCAGGACTATAGCTCTATAATAGAGCTTGAAGTCGGGGATGGTGATGCCTCCGGAAGTTCCTCTATTGTACAGGGTTGTTTTGGCTATCCTGTTTTTTTTTTTTATTTCTCCATATAAAGTTGAGAATTGTTCTTTCTAGGTCAGTGAAGAATTGTGTTGGGATTTTGATAGGGATTGCATTGAATCTGTAGATTGCTTTTGGCAAGATTGCCATTTTTACTATGTTGATCCTGCATATCCAAGAGCATGGGAGATCTTTCCTTTTTCAGGTATCTTCTTTTGTTTCTTTCTTTAGAGACTCAAAATTATGGTACAGGTCTTTCATTTTTTTTTTTGGTTAGTGTTACCCCAAGGTATTTTATGTTGTTTGTAGCAATTGTAAAGGGTGATGTTTCTTTGATTTCTTTTTCCACCAATGTGTCATCCATAAGTATTAGGGCTACAGAATTTTTTGAGTTAATCTTGTATCCTGCCACTTTGCTGAAAGTGTTTATCCACTTTAGGAGTTCAATGGTAGAGTTTTTCGGGTCACTTATGTAGACTATCATATCATCTGCAAATAGTGAGAGTTTGACTTCTTCCTTTCCGATTTGTATTCCCTTGAATTCCTTATGTTGTCTTATTGCTCTAGATAGAACTTCAAGGACAATATTGAAGAGGTATGGAGAGAGTGGACAGCCTTCTCTTGTTCCTGATTTTAGAGAAATTCATTGAGCTTGTCTCCATTTAATTTGATGTTGGCTGACTGCTTGCTATATATTGCTTTTATTATGTTAAGGTATGTTCCTGTTATCCCTGATTTCTCCAAGACCTTTATATGAAGGGGTATTGGATTTTGTCAAAGGCTTTTTCGGCATCTAGTGAGATGATCATGTGTTTTTTTTTTTTTGTCAGTCTGTTTATATGGTAGATTACATTGATCAATTTTCATATGTTGAACCATCCTTGCATCCCTGGGATGAAGCCTACTTGATCGTGATGGATGATTTCTCTGATGTGTTCCTGGATTCGATTTGCCAGTATTTTATTGAGAATTTTTGAATCAATGTTCAGGAGGGATATTGGTCTGTAGTTCTCTTTCATAGTTGTGTCTTTGTGTTTTAGGTATCGAGGTTATTGAAGCCTCATAAAAAGAGTTTGGTAATGACCCTTCTGCTTCTATTGTGTGGAATACTTTGAGGAGAATTGGTATTAGCTGTACTTTGAATTTCTGGTAGAATTCTGCACTGAAGCCATCTGGCCCTGGGCTTTTTTTTTTTTTTTTTTTTTTTGGTTGGGAGACTTCTGATGACTGCTTCAATAGGTCTATTTAAGTTGCTTATCTGTTCTTGATTTAATTTTTGTAAATGAAATCTGTCCAGAAAATTGTCCATTTCCTTTAGATTTTCGAATTTTGAGGAATATAGGTTTTCGAAGTATGACATGAAGATTCTCTGGATTTCCTCTGTGTCTGTTGTTATGCACCCCTTTCATTCCTGATTTTATTAATTTACATGTTCACTCTTTGTTGTTTGGTAAGTTTAGATAAAGGTTTGTCTATCTTGTTGATTTTCTCGAAGAACCAACTCTTTGTTATATTGATTCTTTGTATTGCTCTCCTAGTTTCCATTTTATTGATTTCAGCCCTCAATTTGATTGTTTCCTGGCGTCTGCTCCTCCTGGGTATATTGGCTTCTTTGTTTTCTAAAGCTTTCAGTTGTGCTGTTAATTCTCTAGTGTGATTATTCTCCTGTTTCTTCATGTGTGAATGCAGCACTATGAACTTTCCTCTTAGCACAGCTTTCAAAGTATCCCATAGGTTTGGATATGTTGTGTCTGCATTCTCATTGAATGTTAGGAAATCTTTAATTTCTTTTTTTTTTATTTCTTCCTGGACCCATGAATTATGCAATAGGGTGTTACTTAATTTCTATGAGTTTGTAGTTTTTCTGTAGTTCGTTGTCGTTGAATTTTAATTTTAAAGCATGGTGGTCTGATAAGACACAGGGGGTCATTTCAATTTTTTGTACCTGTTGAGGTTGCTATGTTGCCAAGTATGTGGTCGATTTTAGAGAAGGTTCCATGTGGCACTGAGAAGAAGTTAAATTGTTTTTTATTTGGATGGAATGTTCAATATAGATGGAGAAAACAAGATATTCCATGACAAAACCAGATTCAAACAATACATATCCACCAATTCAGCCCTACAGAAAGTTCTGGATGGAAAAATACAACCCAAGGAAATTAACTACAACCAGAAAAATATAGGCAATAGATAACCCCACTTTACCAACAGCCAAAAAAGGGATAGAATTCCACAAATAATCTCGCCACCATCACCAAATCAAAAACAAGAATGAACAATCAATGGTCATTAATATCCATCAACATTAATGGTCTTAATTCCCCTATAAAAAGACACAGATTAGCAGAATGGATAAGAAGAAAGAATCCTTCCTTCTGCTGCATACAAGAAACTCACCTCAACCTCAAAGACAGATGGTACCTAAGAATTAAAAGTTGGGGAAAGATTTTCCAATCAAATGGACCCAAGAAACAAGCAGGGGTAGCAATCCTAATATCTGACAAATTGGACTTTAAACTAAAATCAATCAAAAGAGATGAAAAAGGTCACTTCCTACTCATCACAGGAGAAATCCATCAGGATGAAGTCTCAATTCTGAACATTTATGCCCCCAATACAAAGGCATCCATGTTTGTAAAAGAAACATTAACAAAACTCAAATCACACATAAAATCACACACAATTATAGTGGGAGACTTCAACACCCCACTCTCACCACTGGACAGGAACACCAGACAGAAACTTAAAAAGAAACAAAAGAACTAATAGAAGTTATGGCACAATTGGACTTAAGAGGAGAGGCTCTTTTCAAGCACATGCTTTCAATGCACACATGCCATACAAAAGGTACAACCCAAGAATTCCAACACTAGATGGCACAACTGGAAATTTATAACTCATCGCTTGAGTGGTTCCCCTATCATATAATTGCTTTTTAGATGTATGAAAAGTATGCAATCATAATTGTTTTTCACTGTCACTTAAATATCAATCGAAAGATATTTAGAGTATCATGTTCTAGAATAGTCATATAATTGCTTTTCCTGACTATTTAAACCAATAACATTATTGCCTATTTATTAATATTTATTACTTACATTACTATTACTCACAGCTTTCTCCACACCTCTCTGCCAATCTCAGTGTCTAAGTAATCTCTCTCTCAGTCCTTAAATTGATTCCCAGGACCCCTCATACAGGCTAGGCAAGTGTTCCATGACTGAGTCACACCTCTTGGTTTTGCTGTCTCCCTCTCTTTGTTTTTCTGGTGTCCTTCCAAGTTTTACCCTCTATAAATGTTCTAGCAGCACAGACAGAGAGATTTTTCAGTTAATGGAACTAAACTTTCTCCTGCCACCCTTTTAATTAGCAGATTTTTCTCAGCTCACCCCTTTTTTTACTTATCTGCTTTTCCCACTACCTTAAAGTCGTCTTCAATCTTTAGTTGTGCAGAACCAAAAGATTATACAATTTCTCTCTTTTTGCATTCAAACAGTCCAGTTGGAAGCTTTGGGGTGTGGTTCCTAAGATTCATTTGCCTGGGCAGTTTAACAGCTTCATTGAGAACACAATGGTACAATTGTTTAACAGATTTCACCATTGAGCAATGAACAGCTGTCCGTCTACTTGCTTTTATAGCTGGTACTGAAATCCATTTCTCTAGAAATTTCAATTAATTAAGACAGACAAACTGTTTAAAGGAATGTTGTCTCTGGGAGTCTAGGCCTTTGGTGTAACATATGCTCTCCCAGACTTCGAATATCCAGACTGCACACAGCAAAGATCAAGAGCAGTGGGGCCTGGGAGATGTTGAATATAAGGGCTAGGGTACATAAATGGTGCAATTGTTCTCATGAAATATATTTTTCTTGTATGCAAATTGAGTGATGGTGAATGATGACAAAATACATAGTAAGTTAATGCAGTAAAAATCGATTGTAAAAGGTAATTAAACTCACACACATTCTTGCTTGGTGTTCTTTAGTTTTCACCTTCTGAATCTGCTTTGTGCTTGTCAGAAGATAACATCAAATATTCCATTTATAGGATCATACATTCTTAGATCTCATGGGGAAATCCTTATTTGTTTGGGCTGGCACAGACAGCTAATTAGCCTTAACTGAGATGGCAAGTGCTTCAACAGAGACCTTCTTTGCTTGAAATTCACTGTGATTTTTAAGCACCAAACATTCCAAAAACCTTTGAACAAATTTACAACAGTTTTAGACTATAAGACCTTGGAACCATATGTTGTTTTGCTTTGTTAAGGCAGCTTTTTGCTATATTTTCCAGGCTTCCCAAGTTGCCCTTGACTTCATCGTGTAGGGCAAACTGGCCTCAACCTTGTGTCAATCTTCTCACCTGGACCCCTCGTGTCTACTGCTGGACTCACCAGCATTTGCCATAAGTATGAGTACCAGGCTTCATATCTTTTATTATACTTTTCCTTCTTTGCATGATATCTGTGAAAAATCACATATAATTTAGATCACTGGTTATGATAATGATGGTGGGTGGTATCCATTGACAAATTAGGATTGCTGAGCACTTCCTCACGGGACTTAGTGCAAGTTGCCTCAATCTTTATGGAACCTTGAGCCTTAGGAGCTTCAATTTTGTAGATGACACAATTGAAATGGAGACAGTTAAGGGCATAAAAGATGAAATCAAAGGTAACAACATTCTGTATTTCTTTTAAGTTAGATGAAGATCTTTCACAATGGAGAATTTAAAATCTGGTTGAGCTGAATGAACACTTGGAGAGAATACTTAAAACAAATAAGGAAGAAGCCAGTTGGATGCCCTGAGGCAGCAGTTGGTTAAACAGATATTCTGATCTCAGCTGGTGGGAGCCATTCTAGCCACAGCTAAAAATTAAAAACCTTTCATATGACCAAATACTCACAAATGTACTTGTATTAATAAAATTATTTCGTAGTATTTCAACCATGAATGACAATAGTTTCACCTTTCTTTGTTTTGTTATCAGGTTTATTGAAAATATTAAGGAACAGATTCAAATGGCTCCACATAGTGTTTTGAAATCCATCCCAACTGTATGCTGAGTAACCTATTAATTGGAGAGACTGCCAAAGTACAGAAACTTTAACATTTCCTTAGTATTGGGATCTACCTCAATGATCTCCTGATCTGGGGCTGAGACTTCTGGAACATAATTATCTATCCTCTCTCTCTTCCCCCTGCAACTGGATAGAGATACCTCTCACAGAACCTGTGTGAATCCTGGAACATAATTATCCATCCTCTCTCTGTTCCCCCTGCAACTAGATAGAGATACCTCTCACAGAGCCTGTGTGAATCTGCTTCATCAGATGTTAGACATAGCCAGTTGTCTTATTGCAGTTTCAGGCTGGGGGGTATGTGATTTCCTCAAATATGCATTTGTTGGTGTGGAACTCATTACCCAGATATGTGCAGTACTTCTTGCTGATGACCCAGACTGCCTTCTTCATTGTCTTGTTATGATGTGGCCCATGTCGGTAGGTGCTAGTAAAAGAGAATTTTCTTTTTCTTGTTGACCTTGGATTAAAGGCATGCACCACTACTGCCAGGCAGTCATAAACGAATTTTAAATACAGTTTATTAACTACTGATAGTTTATAGAATATGTTTCTGGTTCTCTACCAGCAATTAAGTTCTGTCTTGCTAGGTGATCAATATTGGGAGCATTATGGAGCTACATCTTGTATAAACATAACCCTTATGAGAAGCACTAATAATAACTTTCCAGGACACAGATAATAAAGTTCAAGAACATTCTAAAGTACTTGTATGGTAGAAATGGAGCAAAATAGGTCTTTCTGGGTCTGGAAAGTGAAATGTAACAAATATGATATGATTTTCTAAGGTAGCCATACATGAGAGGCACTTGGTTGTGTTTCTCTCTGAGTGTGCTTTGTCTCTACAAATCTTCCTCTCAGCAGGAAGTCAAAAATCACCACCATCATTGGTTTGTTGGGTTTTTTCCCTGCTTTTTGGGGGCTACTGTTCACCAAGTGTCTTTGTCTACACACGACTACAGAATAGTAGGGTTACCTGTTGTTCCCAGAGCATAGGTAGTTAACATGCAGTTTGAATTCCCCATCCATTCATGTCAACTACTTCATGGACTTGGACATGTCTTATTGTTACATATGTAAAACTAAAACAAGATTATCAATTATCTAAACAATATGGTAAGAATTAAGGTAAACAAACATACTTCTTAAGGCATTCAATCAAGATTAAGTGATCCATGAGTGTGTTGTTCTAAGTAATATGAGATTAAGTAAGAAGTAATTACCGCTTATTGAATGTTTATTCTGGGTCCTGAACTATAGTAATTTCTCAATTTATGTTATCTGATTTCACATAATAACATGATGAGGTGAATGTATTAATTTAATATTTCATATGAAGAAACAGAAACTTACCCCCCCTACTGAAAGTCATATGGCAGAGCTAGTAATAAGGTAAAAGGACCCTTCAGAGACTAGAATAATTTATTGATGTACATTAATTGTATAAAGTAACATGTTTCTTCATACTGTTTTCACACATGTATATGGCATACTTTGATTATTTTCAGCCATTGATTACTCTTTCTAATACCCTCTACACCGCCTCTGCCCACATCCCCAAGAGTCCTCCTTCACTTTCAAGCCATCTTTTCTTAAATTCTACATATAAGAGAAAACATACACCATTCACCATTCTTAGTCTGGCTTCTTTTGATTGACATGATGATCTCCAGCAGCATGCATTTTTCCACAACCAACATAATTTCATTCTTAATTCTGGGCTAAATCTCCATTGTGTTTATACACCATATTTTAATTTATTCACATTTTATTGTTGAGAATTTTAATCAAAATATAATTATATCACTTTCCCTAGCCCATCCACTTACCTACCCTTCCTGTGCTCCCTCCTTCCAACCCCTTCCCTGCCCTCCCATTTCCTTTTAAATTGATGGTCTATTTTTATTAGTATTGTTACATATGTATGTGTATAGGCACACATAAATGCATACAAATATAA
Source organism: Cricetulus griseus (assembly GCF_003668045.3). Classification (NCBI taxonomy): domain Eukaryota; kingdom Metazoa; phylum Chordata; class Mammalia; order Rodentia; family Cricetidae; genus Cricetulus; species Cricetulus griseus. The sequence goes on along the minus strand of NC_048597.1, from coordinate 187,845,258 downwards.
ATACAACTACAAGAGTCTGTTTAGTCCATGTGTGCATATGATCTCAGGGCTAACTGTTTGGTTTTAATAACCGAGTAGGGGCTCATCCCTAAGAGAGGCTAATCTTTCCACTGCCAGCAGTCATTAGTTGCCTGTAACTTTTTGTGCTGGGTTGGGACCAAGTGAAATTGCCCCCTCCGACATTATCATGTGTAGTGATAGTGTTCAGGTTTTGTTTAGGCAGCCATATCTTCCCTGTCGTTCCTAAGAAACACAGTTTCACAACAGACTTCCTGGTCCTTTGGCTACAACCTTTCCTCTCCCACTTCCATAATGTTCCCTGAGCTTTAGGTGCTGCAACTGTATAGCAAATGTGCTGGATCTCTGCATTATGACAAGTTGTGATATTCTGTGGTGGTCTCTCTTAGTACTCAGGCATCTGTATGGGCCTGCCCTTAGGGTTCTGACAGGGTATGCCCTGAGCTGTAGCCACTTAGAGCACCTCCTGTACACATTCACTACATTCCCTTTTAAAAGGACCCTGCCCACCTCCCACCTTTCTCTCTCTCCCCCTCCCTTTCCCCTACCACTTTTGTCCCCAGAAACTGGGCTCTGCTTCCCTCTCTGCCCCTTTTCTTATCCCTTCTCTCTCCTCTTCCAATAAGCCTCCTACGTGAGTCCTGATGTATGGCAAGACTTCTCTTTGTGGTGTTTTTTTTTGTTTTGTTTTAAATTACTGCAGTCTAGATTTGCTGTAAAGAAACGTTTATTTGTTTGAGAGTAAGAGCTACTCTTATATGTGAGTATAAAGGTGAGTTTTAAATTGCAGTTAGGAATTATGCCAGTCTTGTAAAGTGGCAGTAGTATGCTCTCCTCTAAGATCCATGACCTTACTAGCCCCAGGTAGTTGGCTAAGTTTCTAGCGCCAGGCATGACTTCCTATTGAGTGGGCTGTAAGCCCAATTAGACAGCTGTTTGTTGCCAGGAAAATATGAATGCCTCTGTTGCACATGTAAGAATATCTTGCCATGCTGGTCATTGTTATGTTTCATTGGCATCACAGCTGGATGGGACTATTGATTGCTTCCCTAACTTGGCAGTTTACACAGTACTTCCTGGGACTATGAAAACTAGACCACAGGAAGAAAGCTTTCAGGTTAGATCCATCTCTAATCTTCTGAGTCCTGTGTCTGAAGTATCTAGTGTCTTCAGCAATAAGGACTTACCTTTAGCTTCTGAGAGGAACCAAGAGCAGCAGAAATAGCCAAAATTGTATTCTGAGTCACTTGGACGAGCCAACAATTCAAATGAATGTTTTTCATGCCTGGTATTGGGGACATTTTTGGATAGGCTATGGCTCTTATCCCAAGTAGTGTAACTTCATGCATGCATGCATGCATACATACATACATACATACATACATACATACATACATAATGCATACATACACATACATACATACATACATACATACATACATACATACATACATAATAGTATGATTTTAGGTAAATATAAAATAATATGATTTGTTGAGGCTTTGTCATCTTTAATATTATTTGTCCTTCTTTCCTCTTTCTCTCCTTCTGTACCGACTTCCGTTTTCCCTGTATAACAAGAGACCTATCTAGATTGATTCCATAATTTGCCTGTTGTGAGTAGTGCTGGGATGAACATGGCAGCACAGGTATATTCACTGTAAGCTGACTTACTAAGTCATACCACTCTTTTTCTAATGTCCTTATTCTTCCGCCTAGTATCTTTATAAGTTGGCTGTTAGAACTGGAAAAAATACAATTACTCTTGTCACTATTATGAAGCGAAATGATATAGGGAAAGAGATTTCTTTTTTCTAGTTAGTTATAAAATAAATTACAAATATCAAAGCATGTGTTTTATAAGCACAAGAATGATTGAACAAAACCAACTTGATAGTTAACAATTAAATTGATTTACACAAGCTCAACAATGCACTACTTAAATGTGGATGTTTGGAGAACATTGTAAGGCTTTCTACAGCTGGATAAGTTTCTTCAATGAGTCTTCATGTAAATAGTCATACCCACCCTACCTGTTTTATCTTGGCATTAATGCCAACAGAGAAACAGGAGTCAATCTGTATTGTTTGGAAGGAAAGACCAAGACTCCAAATTCAGGCTTTAGGAGACATGCCCCAACCTGACCTGGGATGATTGAAGTTCAGAGTAACACAACACATTACAGTGGGAATCTGGAATTCCACTCTGTTATTTGAGCACAATATGGGAACTAACATTTTCCTTCCCTTTAAGTTCTTCTCTGCATGACTAAACAAGTGATCTGGGAGTGGTTTGAGTGATGATTTCTGGAGTTTGGAGCCAAGACAGAAAAAGGTGTAGCATCGTAGCTTGGCTTTCTTGCCTGTTTATAAAGGAATAAGGGAGAAGTGCCAAACCCATGGACTCTTGCAAAACAGCACATTGTAAATGTCTACCTTATTTTAAGACCATCATTTGTAGGTTATGCCATCTTGTGAATGCCAGTAGTTTCCTAAATTTAGGAAAGTTAAACTTTTCTTTGGAATGTTATAAAAATCTACAATAGGAACTTCTTAAAGTAAATTTCTTCAGGTCAGAAAATGCCATTTATTCCAAACATTTGTTTCAAGGAAAATTACTAACAATTATTGAATTTTCTTGTTTCCTATGTATGCTTGCTTTGGATTGAAATTTGGTATTTTTAATCACAGAATTCTCTGTATCCCTATTTCTAGGAATGGGTAAGTTTTACATGTGGGTGAGAAATCATGTTATTACTCCTTTCATGAGTTACCAATCCACAGTACAGCTCCACCTTCTCCCGCTTCCTCTCAGTTTGAAATGGAACTTGGCACCCTAACAGAAAACAGCAACTACATTAAACTCCTTAAAAAGCTTTTCACATTGCTTGAATCAAAACTCTGCTTTTCACCAGCTGAGTAAGATGACTGTGGCTGGCATTAAATCGATCTATTTAACGCTGAAGTTCTTTCCATAACACAAACCCAGCATGTATAGGCCTGGCTTAGGCTCCAGTCTTCCCCACTGTGGTCTTGCCAACCAAAGTCAGAGGGGACCTCCTCCAGCAATTTCTGAGTTTTAGCATTCAGATAATCTGTAGACTCCAAGGGCAGGTTATTAAAATGATATTTCCATCAGTCATGGACACTTGCCTTTTGAGCACACAAAGAATATGGACTACAGAATTTTGCCCAGCCAACTGCTGATAGAACATCAACTAAAATGTCACACTTCTGATAGCCACACACCTAAGTCAGAAACACAGATTTGCAGCCTGCCACAAACTGGAAATTTACTAGCTTTCTTAATATAAACCAATTCACCAATTTCTATCTAATATTCATTAAGGGTAACCCCAAAGAGAATTACAGGACACTGAAGAAATAGAGCTCATTTGTAATATAATTTAAACAAGTATTTACATGAGATTCTTGACCTAGAGGGTAATTTTTTTCTAAGTTGGCTCTTTCTTTTGAAGGGCAGTAATTACTTTCCAAGATGAGCTTTAGCAGGGAGAATCTGTAAAGACATGTTTAGAGTTTTATTTTAATTGCATCAAAAACAGTTTTCTAATTGCAACAAGTCATTCTTTTATGCAGTAACTTCCTGTTTGTCTCTGGTGGAGTGTACTTGATTTGTCCAGTGCAGTTGAATATATGGTTCAAGGAGCTCACACAAGAAAAAAGTGGTAAAGTCTTCACTCTATATACTTGGATCTTGTAAATAAACTGTAAGCTGTAACCTTTTCAGTCACAAAATTTCTAAAGCCTATAAGATAATGTATTATGTTCATTTTAATCATATTGATGAAAAATAGCAGACCACAATACAACTCAGATTTTTCCAAATACAAATACACACATCAGCTATTTCTGATTTGACAGGAGTTTTCAACATATTAGTTGTGTGACCTTGGGTAGTAATATAACCTCCCTAAGTTTAATTTTCTCTTTTTGACAACTATAATTTATAATAAATTCAGTATACCAGATATATATATCATGTATATATATATATATATATATATATATATATAGTTTTCTAATTATTAGCTAGATCAAACTTCTCATTTTAGAGATAAGAAAAATGAAAATCAAGAATTTTATTAGTAAAACTGGAGCTCAAAACCAAGATTTGTAAGACAGTTGATGAAACAGATGAATAAATCTAAACTCTGAATTAATAAAAATGTACTTTAATTAAACAAATAATGTACAGAATATATTATGTAGTACAGTTACTGACAAGCAAGAAGATATAAAGTCACAGCTGCCTGCCCCTTGAAGGAGTGACCAGGACTGATAGATTTACAGAACTAATTTTGAGCCATTCTTTCAGAGCTGTTACTAGCACCAATTAATTTCCATTTATTGGAGATTAGTATAAGTACAGTGCTTAAAGTTTTAGCTCAAGCAATAATACAAGAGAAAGAAATAGAGGCAATACATGTAAAGCAAGAAGTCATATCATTCCTATTTGTGAATAGCATTGAGATATAGATAGAGATATACATATACATATACATATACATATACATATACATATACATATATCAGTAAAGACCAGAAAATTCTTGTCTGATAAGCACTTTCAATGAGGTAATAGAATATAAAATCTACATGCAAAAATTAGGTTTTTTGCACCAATAATATACTTTACTAAAAAGGAATAAGGAAAAATAATTCACTCACAATCTTTCTGAAAAGTAAAAAGAAAGGCTGATGAGATATCTCTGAAGGTAGAGGTGCCTGCTACCAATCCTGGAAACCTGTGTATGCTCCTGGAACCCACATTGTGTAAAGACAGAACCAACTCCCAAGAGTTATCTTCAGATTTCCACCCAATGTCACAGCATATGAGTGTGAATGCCCCCCACCACAGTCACATACACAAACATGCTCTCTCTCTCTCTCTCTCTCTCTCTCTCTCTCTCTCTCTCTCTCTCTCTCTCTCTCTCTCACACACACACACACACACACACACACACACACACACACACAGAAAACCAATACAATGAAATCTTTACAACATTGAAAGGCTGCCTATTTGGTAATGAAAACATATCTGTAAAATTCTCATTATGCTTAAGAAAACAGCTTACCCTGTAAAATTCATACATGTGAGCATTTATTTATTTTTTAAGTTGGAGTCTGCTTTATTGTCACTATCAACAAACCAGCCATAATTTTAGAGGAGATACTGATGCTGATACAATAGCCACCATCAAAGTATTTTAAAGACAAAGGTCTCAGATGTGGCTTTGGGGATACCATGCTGAATAAGTTAGGATGATACTGCTGCTCAAGATCCACATCTCATTTAATGTCCTTGAAGACCTCATCTTCCTTTGCAAAAGCTTACAGCTCCAGTATAACCTTGGCAATCATTTTCTTCTCAGAAGCAGTGATTTTACTGATGCCCAGGTTCTCTAGGCTCATAATCCTCAACAGTGACAGCTGGAGACTTAAAGTAGGTGCACTCCTTTTCTTTGGACTGAATGAAGGAACACTAGACAATTTTTTCCTTCTGGTTAATGGTGTCCACCAGGGAGAAGACAAAGCAGGCTCCAATATAAATAATTGACAGGGTGGCAGAACCTGTTCTAGCCTTGGTCCCAGTACTTTTGAACCAGCTTCCTAGATCCTCCCTGTGAACATAACCTGCTGGTTGTGGAGGAAAAATCAACCCCGAGGGTGCCCTGAGACATCAGAGGGGGTGATTATCTTCACAACATTATCACCAATAGTGGGTATGTTGATTCTAGCTGGGTCCAAATCCTTTAGCTCTGCCACAGAAGTTTTTACTCACTTGATGTTGAAGTTTGTCATACAGAAGGTCTTTCTGGGGTTATGTACTCCATGTTCCTTTACAATTTCTTCTGTTGATTGGGATGGTGGAGTTAACCTAGTTGGTATGATACAGATCATGGCTTCTAGGTATTGCTGGGCACAGACAGCTGTCCGTATGTCCCTGATGGTGGCATTGGTGTTGGACAGGTCATACAGTGTCATGCCTGATTTTCTGGAACACCAGCTGGGACCATCAACACATTTCAACCTGTTAGGTAGCCTGGAAGCTACACAGGACAGAGGTTTCATTTTGCATTTGTTTTGGTTTTGATGTGACTCAGATTCATTGAGACACTTGGCTCAGAGTAATATCAGAGATCAGGAGTCTCCTTCTTCAGGGGGAGTGAAGGGGGATGCCAATCCCTCTAGAAGGCCCAAGCATGGCTACTTTAGCATTGTTCTGGGCCAAAGCACTGAAATTGCCTTGTCTTAGAAGGTAAATGGACAAGAACAGACAGTATGGCCAGGGCTGGTTACCACTGACCAGGAAGAATAGGAACTAGCTAGGGACAAGGGACTCCAATAACTTCCCTATTGTTTATATATTAAAAGGCATCTTCTAACTATGTAGTCCAGTCTGAACTGCACTCTGTGAAACTCTCTGTTTAGACCGTAGTGGTCTTGACTTGATAATTTTCTATTATTCACCCAGGTTCTGGTATTATAGGTTTATTCCACTATGTGAAGCATACATGGGTTTTCTTTGCGATGTATTGGATGCACAGTCTACTCTATTTCTCCATCAGGGAGCTACTGGATTTCAGGAGAAAGCTCATGGAAGACAGTGATGAGAAGCATCCTGGTGTCAAACCAGAAGTGTTTATCTCCTTTCTACTTCATTGTCTATGAAAAATTGATTCCAACTACAGGGGTTGTGTTCATTTAACAAATACTTACTTTGAAACTGCTTTAGTGATATTCTCAAGAAGCTTTGATTTTAATATGAAAGCTATACAGCCATGAAAGGATTGCAAAGTAATGAAGTAGTTAAAGAAAATATATCTGCAGGTGTGGTAGCATATAGATTGGATCTCCAAGAACAAACAAAATTTGGTGAGTTAAGATGAAGGAAAATAAAACAGGAATTAAGTAAATGTAAGCAAAGATGATCCAAAAGAAGAAGATATGATGGTACTCTGACCACCAAAATGTTTGATAACAAATGGCAGGGTATAAGGACAAAATGGTAGCCAGTTGAATCTGAAGTTTGTTCTAGAATGTCTTGAATGTGAGCCCATTCAGTCACATATGAATTAGAATACATTATAGAGTCATTGGTGTGCTTTAACTCTATCACTAAGATAAATCATAGTAAGAAATATTTCTTTGATGTTCTGAGATGTTAATAAATTACATATCCCCCCTTCTCATCTTACCCACCAAACCTTTCAAATTCATGGCCTCTTTTGTTATTGTTATTAAATGCATGTATGCATATACATACTGACCAGTCTGTATAATGTTTCTTATGTATATTTTTAGGCTGATAACCAATGGGTGAGCTCTTCTCTGGAGAAGATCATTTCTCCTAATATCAGTAGAGTTGCCTGTAGTCCTTTGTATAGATTTGAAGCTCTGCTGATCCTTCCCCATCCTTTACTAATGTTATCCTTGATCTGTTCATGTTTAGGCATGTTGCTTCATGGGTGTAGTTTCTGAAATTCCTATGAGGCACATTCTCACAGCAAACTCCCTCTATCCATGTCTCTTACAATCTTTCCTCCCTGCCCCCTTCCAAAATGGTCCCTGAGCCTCAGGGGCAGGAGTTGTGTTGTAGATGTATCAGTTGAGACTGGGTTCCACCACTCTGCATGGTGATAGTTTGTGGGTTGCTATAATGGTCTTCAACCATGGCAAAATAGCAGTTTCCTTGATAAGGAGTGAAAACTACATTTATCTGTGGGTACATAGACAAATATTTAGAATGTGGTTAGGGAAAATGCAGGTTTAGAAAAGTGGCAGTTGTAGGTATATTCTCTTCCAAGAGCTAAAATAATAGTCTAAGCAGATTAATCACAGCTGCTTATAGGATTGCTGCCCAGATCTACTTTTATTTTCCATAGTGGAAAGATTTTGTGTGGTTTTAAATGGAGAAGAAAGTAAGAGAAATTTTACTATGAAGAACACAATCCAAACCACCTCTCTGTAATGAAAGTCCTGAGTTTCCTATTGTTATTTGAGGACAATGAATGAGTTACATGCTTGGACCCAAAGGTTGTTGTATCTCCCCAGTTTTTTTTATCACCATGATGAAATACCTGAGGTTGTTAGATCTCAGAACCAAAAGGATTGTTTGGTTCACTTTTTGAGATGCTGAAATTATGAACAACATGGTGCATGCTCTGGTGAATATTCCTTTTTGGTAGCATCAATTTGTGATGCAGGAGCACAGTAGCAATGCTTATGGGAGGAAAAGATTGCAGATAGAAATCCAGAAAAACCTTGAGTCCTCATTCTCTCTTCCCAGGGTCTGTACTTAAGTGCCTGGATATCTCCCCTTGATTCCACTCTTAGAGACTAAATCTCCCAATGTTTCCATGGTGGAGACTTCCACAAGGTGACTTTCTAGAAGACAAACAACATTCAAGCCATATCATAAACCTATGTTCAGAAACCCTTGCCAGATAAGGGGCATGTAACCAATAAGCAAGCAAAATGTTTATTTCAAAACTAGTAATTCTCATAGGGAAAGAAATACAATGAGGAATAAGGAAAGAGGAGATCATGTTTATAAAAAGTTAAAAGAAACCACTCTCCTGAAATTTGAAAGCAGAAGCTTTTATTTCAAAAAATGTTTCACACAACCCCAGAAATACATACCAAGCATCAAAATAGCTGTTACCATACGAGGACAAATGAGAGCAAGAAGCCTGAACTAATCAAATGTTTCAATCTTGGAAAAATGAAAAATAAAATGTATCTATTTCAGAAAATTTAAAGGATGTAGACAACATACCATAAAGACTTTGTGTCACACATACCAAAGCCAATAATTAAAGGCTCTTCTAAAGCTTTATTGTTGTTTTGGTTTAGTGTTTTGTTTTGTTGTTCTCACTGTGTAGCACTGGCTGCCTTAGAACTTGCTATATGAATAAGGCTGGCCTGGAACTCCCAGAGATCCACCTTCTTTTGCCTTCCAAGTGTTAGTGTTAAATCATGAGCCACCATGTCCTCTTCCAAAACTTTAAAAGGACAAGATTTGAGAAGTGAGAAAAGAGATTGTTTTAGGCACAGAGGGTTCTATTCTCTCATAGTTACACAATCCACACTGAAAGCAACTTGAAGTATATTAAATAAAAATATATACTTCTCAAAACCACAATGAACTACAAATCAGGACTAGAAGGTGTTCGTGGGTTCCATCTTTGTTTTTCCAACAGGGAGGCATTTTTCTTAGAATCATTGTTAGTGTAAAGAGAAAAAAATATTTCATGACTGTTATGTTCTAAGAATTCAACTGGGTAGTTTCACAGGTATTTCACTCATATTTTGTAGGAACTCTTATAGATGGGAAACATGAAAATCAGTAACATATAAGAGAGCATGAGATAAAGAAACAGGTTCATGATATCTCTTGATGTCAATATTCTTCTTACACATTTTCTTTCTATAATTGAAGTATTTATGCAACAGATATTTTTGAGCCCCTACTAAGTCCCTTATTCTAGGAATACACCAATGAACAGGCAACCATCTCTCTGATGCTGTATGGTTTATGTAGTAAGTAGAAAAATATATCTATACTCAAATATGGGCTAGAGAAAATGGCATGAAAGAATAGAAAGCTGACTCGGAGGCAATGGCAAGATTAAGAATGCAATGCAGGTAGTTCTATAAAGGGAGAGGCGAACAAGTCCTTTGAGAGTGGTAACATTTTCAAAATCTGAGTAAAATGTAGAAGTGAGAAACAGCACTCTGCCAGAACTGCATTCTGAGCAGATGGATGGAACACAACATGCAAAATTCAGGAGGCAAGATAGAGTTTAGTGCCTTCAAGAAATAAGATGGAGGTGTGTTCTTAGAGGGGGAGAGAAGCAGAGTTTGTAAGCAAAATTTCCTACAATGTCAGCAGTCCCATGGCAATTAAACTAAGAGGTTCAAATGGTTAAAATACAAACATGTTGGAAAATATAGTTTAAAAGTATAGTCACAGCTGTAAGGACAAATTCTGCAGAGGCTGATGACAGTAAGAAGAAAGGTTTTCAAAAGGAGGCAGAAAAAAATCACACCAAATGTACATAAGAAAGAGAATGAATACCCAGAGACAAGCACTGAATTGCTTAACATGGAAAGAGGGACTTGGGTAATTTTCCATCAGTTCAATAGAATCTATCATTGTCAGCAAATATTGACATACACTTAAATGTCCAAGGACAAAAGAAATAGATTTTATCTAATACAAATATCTTTGAAAATAAGCCAAAATTGACTGTGAACTTTAATGTATAAAATTATAATATTTTTTATAAAATAGGACAATAAAGGTACCCCACACTTTAGACATGGGGCTTGAAGGATTTGAGTTGAATCTGACCTGAAAGCCCCCTCTATCAGGACTAGCTTTTATAGTATTAGAAAGTTCTATGAGAGCTGGCCAGGTAGAGAAACAATCAATAGTCCTACTCAGCTGTGATGCCTGTGAACCACACTGTTAGCCAGGGAGACAAGGTAACCTGAAGATGAGAAAGAGACACTCATCTTGGTGGTAACTGACAGCTGTCTAATTGGACTTAAGACCCACTCAATAGGAGGGAAATCATGCATGGTAATGGAAACCTAGTCGAATTCTACAGCTAATTAAACACTGGATCTTAGAGGAGAACCTAAAACAACCACTTTACTAGAACACCATAATTCTTTACTTTATTCTAAATATGTATCCTTATCTCCATAGATAAGCATAGCTCTTACTCCTCATCAAAGACTCTGGTCTTTGCAGAAGATGGAAACTACTGTTGAAAGTCACAAGTGCTCAAAATGCAGTGAACAACTGATTAGCAGTGCCCATCCCCGACAGATAAATCTATAACACAACTCTTACTCCTAAGATCAAAGGACATTGTGGAAGAGACAAGAGAAGGATTGTAAGAGCCAGACGACCAGGGAATCTGCTGGGAGAGTTCATCTTCTAACTATGACAGGGAAACTACACCCACACTTCCTCCATAATAATCTGCCTAAACAAGACCTGACCAAGGAAGAAAGATCTTCCTGAAGTTAACTATACATATGCAGAGAGTTTAAATTATTTTTTTCTTTTGCCACAGTAGCAATTTTAATTTGTATCTGTTGTATGATATTTTGCTTATGTTCTGACAAGTAAAGCTTATCTTGAAAGACCCCCGCCCTTAGCTTTTTCTTTTAAGTTTGCCTCCTTCTCCGGTCGGCAGCTGGCGGAGCGCGCGGGGAATACATCCTCCCCTGCACTCCCCGACCCTTGATCCCCACAGCTGCCGGCTCCCACTTCCCCGCCGCCGCACAAGGCTGGCCCCGCCCCGCCGGATCGCTCCGTCCCAAGGTCAGCCATCTGGACGAGGCAGAAGATAAAGGCCGTTTCGCCTGACTACTACTGTGCCTTTTTCCCCTATAAAAGGACCCCCCTTCCGGGGCTCGGGGGTTGGCCTAACAGAAGCTAAGACCCCGGGTATGCGCGCCATCAATAAAACCTCTTGCTTTTGCATCCAAAGTTCGTGGTTTCGCTGATTCCTGGGTGCGGGTTTCCTTCTACGAAAGTACCACTTCGCGGGTCTTTCAATCTGGATGTCAGAGATTGGAGCTAGCCACTAGTTAACCATCAAGGTCTGGAGATCTGTACAGACATGAGACCGGAGAGTGGAAGTGATAAAGCTAGGCAGAAAGAGGAAATGATAAAGCGGGGCAGAGACAGGAACTTGGGCTTTTTGGTCTGAGGATTCGGAGAGGTAAGTCTCTAGTGGCTGCTGCTGTGCTTCTCTGATCTTTCAACTTTTACCCCAATATTTGACTCCTGAGTTTTTATTAATTAAGATTAATTAGATTCATGCATCATGGACCCTTGTATTAATTTAGTGAAAAGTGTGAATGACATTTTGGTATTGTATAAAACTAATTATGATTTTATATGCTGATTTTAACTATTAGTAAGAATTTGTAAAACTAATTGTTATACAACAATATTTGTGAGAAGACATGAAAAAAATGTCTTGTTACCCCAAGTAGGACACCAGAGTCTAAGTAGTGAGTCAGTGAGTGTCAATGAGGTTAATTACAGGAATATTAGTGAGGGGTTACTTAAAGAAGCAGAAATGACTCAGAGACATCTCCATCATCAAAAATACACTCCAGCATGGATGGTGGCTCACAAAAGCTGAAAACCTGTACATCACATCTTACAGGTAGCACAAAGGATTGACAGTGTCTTCTCCATGCAGCTCAGTTGGTCTGTACTGCTCCCAGGCAGCTTGGCTGCTCTGAGGAAGTGTCTCAGCAGTCCTTACTGCTTAAGTGTGCTTGGGAAACAAGGGGCTAGTAGTCAGTTTCAGGAACTTCCTGAAGCTGTTTTTGAAATGTTTACCTATGGAGCTGCATGAAATTCCCTGCAGGGTGGAATGTTTCACCTCCCTTCTAACATCCTGTCTCAAGATGTGCTGTTTGTTGTGTTACTTCCTTTGACATTCTGTGTCTTAAAGTGCTTCCTTCTCAGATAGAAGGTTTTTAACACAGGAGGAAACTGTGACATAGCACTAATGACTGTCTGGTTTTGTTTTTGTTAAAATATTATCTTTGTAGAATTCCTTGAATAAAGTTGACACTGCTGCACAATGATGAGCTGTTCTATGCTTATGTAAGATTCATCCATATTTTTTTCTTGGAAGTTTTGCTCCAGCTAATAGGCAAATTGTAAAACCCACCTGAGTTTTCTAGGAATTTTGCTTTTTGTGGCAGAGAAGGAAGAATTTGACTGCATCTTGACATCTTTAAAGATATTTGATTTTTCTGTTTTTTTCACATCCTTTCTTATATGATTAATCCTACATGATTAATGGTGTTATACATTTGAACTATTTTGTTATTAAAAGATGATTGTGATATGATAATTAATAAGCCAGAGACTGATATTGGGGTTCAAGCTTCAGGCTGAAGGTCAGAGAAGCAAAGCAGCCAAGCCAGTAGATGAAATGGCAGCCCTGTCTCCACGAATCTTCAGGGGCAAACAAAACAAAACAAATCAAAAGACCTCTGAATTCCTGTGTCTTCCTCCTTATATTCCTTTCTTCTCCCAGCCATATCTCCTGTCTCCACCTCCCTAGCGCTGGAATTACAGGCCTGTGATCCCAAGTGTTGGAATCAAAGGCATGAGCTCTGTTACTCTTTATTGTTGTGTAGGGCAGGGTGGCCTTGAACTCAGAGAGATCCATCTGCCTGTCTCCTGAGTACTGGGATTAAATGTGTGTGACACTGCTGTCTATCTTATTTAACTAACTAGTGTGGCTGGCTTTGCTTTCTGATACTTTAGGCAGTCATTATTAAATCATAAATAATACATCAACACAGATAACCATTAACTGCTTTTTTAAAGTCTCTCATTTCACTTTTCAGTTTACTTATGTGATAATATTACTTATTCTGTTCTTAGGGGTGACAGATTTATCTCTAAAGAAAATTCATAGCTCCTCTGCATACTGTTTGTTTTGTCTGCTTTACTAAATTAAAATGTTTATCTTAGCTCAATTTATTTGTTTCAAGTGTTCTATTTTAGGAAGATGGATATATCCACATCAGCTTTACCTCTGTTTCTTTAGGCTAAAGACTTTTAGTAGTCTTTATTATTAAATGAATCTTATTATCAGTAGATAATTGAATTCATTTAGTGTTAACAGAATTTGAATGTCTTTGCATTTATACAGGGACTTCAGCCTAATATATCCACTGCATTGATAGAGATTTAATGTAGTCTGCCTATTGTTCTAGGCTTTGGGTCAGTTCCATTGGTAATGATGAGAAATTTTCTTCTTTTTTAGTTCTGTCCTGTTTCCACTCATTTTCCTCTCAGGTAATCCCATTACAGTTTTCACCATATTTAACTAATACCAGGGGTGTGTGTGTGTGCGTGTGTGTGTGTGTGTGTGTGTGTGTGTGTGTGTGTGTGTGTGTGTGTGTTTTCTCTCTTAACAATTCATTAGACATACATGTATTTAATAATTCTACTGCAATAGGCTTCATGTTTCTTGGCAGAACTCTTTAATCAATGATGCCACTCAAATAACAAAGCAGCCATTTTGATTTTACCTCACTCAGATAATAATATGATATATAGGAAGGGGAATTTCACTTGTAAAACATTTAAAATGTACCCTCATAACTGAAGTCTTTGTGTATATCATTCAGTAATGAGTCCTAAGTAGTAATTAACACAATGTATTATTTTTGTTGTTCTGTTTGCTTTCTTTTGAGACACAGTCCCATTATGTAGCACAAGCTAGCCTTGAATTTGCAATAGTACTCTTGCCTTAGCCTCCCAATGATTTATTTTCTTATCAATAAGAACTTTCAAGGCCCAATTATGAATTATTCATGTACTTACAATGTGGGACATTCATGGCAATCAAAGATTGACCTAGAGCAATGGCTTCACATTTATTGTCTCATGCCAATGGAGATAAATAATATAATATTAGGAACTCTAAAGGGGTCATATATAGTGAAATCAAGCTTTATGAATAATTACTACAGGACAGGGAAAGATTAAAGAAAGGTGGAAACTTAAGAAGATACAAGAGAAATTACTGAGGCAAGGAATGGCTTCCAAGAGAAGAAAAGCCATTGAATCACCTTTGCCTAACATTTTATAAGCAACAGCAGAAACTAGACAAAAAATTAGATAAATTCTTCTTAGACTGGTAAATTCTCTGGGGACTTATGGGCCAAGAAATAAAGAGCCCACAAACTCTATACATGCCACTCTGGACCAACCAACTGGTAGTTTTCACCATATGCCCTTTTCCATGACTACCACCGATGAACTAACATCTGCCTTCTTACCACATACTGAATTGTAAACATAAGCTACAATAACTAGCAAATTACTGTACTCTTCACATCAAAATATTCTGCATTTATAACACTTATAGCTAAATTCATTTCTACAATAAATTTTCTTTCCGTATTCAACTCAATGGAGTTTTAAAATGTCATATTATACAATTTTAGAATTTTTTTCATTAGTTCAAATTAGGAACAAGCTTGTTTCACATGTCAATTCCTTCTCCCACTCCCTCTCCTCACGCTCACCCCTCCTACTCCACCCTAACATACCCCCCTCCCCATCCACCCTCCACTCCCCAGGCAGGGTAGGGCCCTCAACAGGGGGCTCCACAAAGTCCACCACACCATCCTGGGCTGGGCCTAGGCCCTTCCCCATGTGTCCAGGGCAAGAGTGCATCCCTTCACGTGGGATGGGCTCTCAAAGTCCCTTCTTACACTAGGGAAAATACTAATCCCCTACCAGGGGCCTCCTATAGTGCAGAGGCCTCCTCATTGACATCCATGTTCAGGGGTTTGGATCAGTCCTGTACTGGCCTCTCCGACAGCATCTGAGGCAATGTGTTCCCCCTTGTTCGGGCCAGGTGTTTGTGTGGTTTTCTCCAACCTGGTACAGACCCCTTCCATCTTCATTCCTCCCTCTCTGCAACTAAGTTCCAGAGTTCAGTTCAGTGTTTATCAGTGGATGTCTGCCTCTGCTTGCATCAGCCACTGGATGAGGGCTCTAGAATGGCATAAAAAGTAGTCATCAATCTCATTTTAGGAGAAGGGTGTTTAGGTTATTCTCTCCACCATTGCCTGGATTGTCAGTTCGTGTCATCCTTGTAGATTGCTGGAAGTCTCCCAAGTGCCAGATCGCTCCTCAGACGTATAATGGCTCCCTCAAATGTTCTATCTCTCATTCTGCTCTTCTCTATTCTTCCCCCAACTCAATATTTCTGCTCCTCCATTTCCTCATCTCCTCTCTTCTTCTCCTGCTCTCATTCTGGCAGCTCTCTCCCCCCTACCCTCATGCTCCCAATTAGTTCAGGAGTTCCTGCCCCTTTCCATTCCTGGGGTCCATGCATTTATCACCTAGAGTATTTCATGTTTCCTAATTTCTTTGGTGAAGAGGACTGTAGGCTGGTAATCCTTTGCTCTATGTCTAAAATTCATATATGAGTGAGTACATGCCATGTTTGTCTTTTTGTGACTGGGTTACCTCACGCAGGATGGTTTCTTTTAGTTCCATCCATTTGCCTGTGAATTTCAAGATTCCATTGCTTTTCTTCTGCTGAATAGTACTCCATTGTATAAATGTACCACATTTTCTCAATCTATTCTTCAGTTGAGGGGCATCTAGGTTGCTTCCAGGTTCTGGCTATTACAAACAATGCTGCTATGAACATGGTTGAACATATGTCCTTGTTGTATGAACATGCATTTTTTGGGTATATGACCAAGAGAGTAATGGCTAGATCTTGAGGTAGACTAATTCCCATATTTTGAGCAACTGCCATACTGATTTCCAGAG
The DNA here is from genome assembly GCF_003668045.3 of Cricetulus griseus. Lineage (NCBI taxonomy): Eukaryota > Metazoa > Chordata > Mammalia > Rodentia > Cricetidae > Cricetulus > Cricetulus griseus. Next base: position 187,828,857 of record NC_048597.1, on the reverse strand, counting down.
TGGTCTTACAAGTTCGCACTCCTACCAGCAATGGAAGAGTGTTCCCTTTTCTCCACATCCTCTCCAGCATAGATTGTCATTGGCATTTTTGATTTTAGCCATTCTGACAGGTGTGAGGTGGTATCTCAGAGTTGTTTTGAGTTGCATTTCTCTGATGGCCAAGGATTTTGAGCACTTTCTTAAGTGTCTATCAGCCATTTCAGATTCCTCTGTTGAGAATTCTCTATTTAGTTCTGCACTGAACTTTTTAATTTCATTGTTTGATGTTTTGGTGGCTACCTTTCTTGAGTTCATTGTATATTTTGGAAATCAGTCCTCTGTTAGATGTGGGGTTGGTGAAGATCTTTGCCCATTCTGGGGGTGGTCATTTTGTCTTACAGACTGTGTCCTTTGCCTTACAGAAGCTTCTCAGTTTCAGGAGGTCCCATTGATTAATTGAAGATCTGAATGTCTGTGCTACTGGTGTAATGTTCAGGAAGCAGTTTCCCATGCCAATTTGTTCCAGGGTATCTCCCACTTTCTCTTCTAGAAGATTCAGTGTGGCTGGATTTATGGTGAGATCTTTGATCCATTTGCACTTAAGTTTTGTTCATGGTGACAGATATGGATCTATCTGCAATTGTCTGCATGTCCGAATCCAGTTGTGCCAGCACCATTTGTTGAAGATGCTATCTTTCTTCCATTGTATAGATTTAGCATCTTTGTCAAAAATAAGGTGTTCATAGGTGTGTGTGCTAATATCAGGGTTTTCAATTCGATTCCATTGGTCTATCTGTCTCTTTCTGTGCCAATGCCAAGTTGTTTTCAGAACTATGGCTCTATAATAGAGCTTGAAGTCAGGAATGGTGATACCACCAGAAGACCCTTTATTGTACAGAGATTTTTGGCTATCCTGGTTCTTTTGTTTTTCCATATAAAGTTGAGTATTGTTCTTTCAAGGTCTGTGAAGAACTGTATTGGGATTTTGATGGGGATTGCATAGACTCTGTAGGTTACTTTTGGCAAGACTGACATTTTTATTATGTTGATTCTACCGATCCAAGAGCATGGGAGATCTTTCCATTTTCTGGTATGTTCTTTCATTTCTTTCTTTAAAGACTTAAACTTCTTACTGTACAGTTCTTTCACTTTTTTGGTTAGTGTTACCTCAAGATATTTTATGTTGCTTGTGGATATTGTGAAGGGTGATGTTTCTCTGATTTCTTCCTCGTTGCATTCATCATCTGTATAAAGTAGAGCTACTGATTTTTTTAGTTAATTTTGTATCCTGCTACTTTGCTGAAGGTGTTTATCAGCTGTAGGAGTTCCCTGGTAGAGTTTTTCAGGTCACTTATGTAGACTATCATATCATCTGCAAACAGTGAGAGTTTAACTACTTCCTTTACAATTTGTATCCCTTTGATCTCCTTTTCTTGTCTTATTGCTCTATCTAGAACTTCAAGTACAATATTGAAGAGATATGGAGAGAGTGGACAGCCTTGTCTTCTTCCTGATTTTAGAGGAATAGCTTTGAGTTTCTCTCCATTTATTTTGATGTTGGCTGTTGGTTTCGTGTATATTGCTTTTATCATGTTTAGATATGTTATTGTTATTCCTGTTCTCTCCAAGATCTTTATCATGAAGGGGTGTTTGATTTTGTCAAAGGCTTTTTCAGCGTCTAGTGAGATGATCATGTGGTTTTTCTTTTTCAGTTTGTTTATATGGTGGATTACATTGATGGATTTTCGTATGTTGAACAATCCTTGCATCCCTGTGATGAAGCCTACTTGATCATAGTGGATGATTTTTCTGATGTGTTCTTGGATTCCATTTGCCAATATTTTGTTGAATATTATTGCATCGATGTTCATGAGGGATATTGGTCTGTAGTTCTCTTTTTTAGTTGTATCTTCGTGTGGCTTGGGTATCAAAGTGATTGTAGCTTCGTAAAAAGAGTTTGATAACATCCCTTCTGTTTCTATTGTGTGGAACAAATTTGTGCAGTACTAGTATTATGTTCTTTTTTGAATTTCTGGTAGAATTCTGCAGTGAAGCCATCTAGCCCTGGGATTTTTTTGGTTGGAAGGCTTTTGATGACTGCTTCTACTTCATTCGGGGGTATAGGTTGCTTTAAACTGCTTACCTGTTCTTGGTTTAATTTTGGTAAGTATTATCTATCCAGGAAACTGTCCATTTCCTTTAGATTTTTGAATTTTGTGGAGTGCCGGTTTTCAAAATATGACCTGATGATTCTCTGGATTTCTTCAGTGTCCATTGTTATATCCCCCTTTTCGTTTCTGATTTTGTTAATTAGCATGCTCTCTCTCTGCCTTTTGGTTAGTTTGGATAGAGGTTTGTCTATCTTGTTGGATCTTCTCAAAGAACCAACTCTTTGTTTTATTGATTCTTTGTAATGTTTTCCTAGTTTCTACTTTATTGATTTTAACCCTCAGTTTGATTATTTCCTGGCATCTACTCCTCCTTGGTGAGTTTGCTTCTTTTTGCTCTAAAGCTTTCAGTTGTTCTGTCAATTCTCTCATGTGACTATTCTCCAGTTTCTTCATATGATCACTTAGTGCCGTGAACTTACCTCTTAGCACTGCTTTCAAAGTGTCCCATAAATTTGGGTATGTTGTGTCTATATTCTCATTAAATTCTCTTCAATTTCTTTCTCAACCCAGGAATTGTGTAATTGGGTGTTATTAAATTTCCATGAATGTGTAGGTTTTCTGCAATTTGTATTGCTGTTGAATTTTAACTTTAAACCATGGTGATCTGATATGATACAGGAGGTTATTTCAATTCTTTTGTATCTGTGGAGGTTTGCTTTGTTGCCAACTATGTGGTCAATTTTAGAGAAGGTTCCATGTGGCTCTGAGAAGAAGGTATATTCTTTTGTGTTTGGATGGAATGTTCTATAGATATGTGTTAAACCCAGTTGGGTCATAACTTCTGTTAGATCCTTTGTTTCTTTGTTAACTTTCTGCCTGCTGGTCCTGTATAGTGGTAAAAGTGGCGTGTTGAAGTCTCCTACTATGTGTGTGTGGTTTTATGTGTGGTTTGAGCTTTAGTAATGTTTCTTTTACAAATATGGGCACCTTCGTATTTGGGGCATAGATGTTATGGATTGAGACTTCATCTTGAAGGACTTTTCCTGTGATGAGTATGAAATGGCCTTCTTCATCCCTTTTGATTGATTTTAATTTGAAGTCTATTTCGTTAGATATTTGGATTGCTCCACCAGCTTGTTTCTTGGGCCCATTTGATTGGAAAATCTTTTCCCAACCCTTTACTCTGTCTTTGAAGTTGAGGTGTGTCTTGTATACAGCAGAAGGATGGATTCTGTCTTTGTATCCATTCTGTTAGCCTGTATCTTTTTATGGGCAGGTTAAGACCATTGACATTGAGGGATATTAATGTCCATTTATTGTTTGTTCTTGTTTGTTTTGGATTTATTGTTGGTGGTGATATTGTGTGTGGATTTCACCCTCCTGTTTCTTTTCGTGTTTGGTAGAATTGGGTTATCTATTGCCTATATTTTTGTGACTGTAGTTAACTTCGTTGGGTTGGAGTTTTCCTTCTAGAAATTTCTGTAGTTCTGGATTTGTGGACATGTATTGTTTAAGTCTGGTTTTTTCATGTATTATCTTGTTTTGTCCGTCAATAGTGATTGAAAGTTTTGCTGGGTACAGTTGTCTGGGTTGGCATCCATGCTCCCTTAATGTTTGTGGGATATCTATCCAGGACCTTCTGGCTTTCAAAGTTTCCTTTGAGAAATCGGGTGTGATTCTGATCAGTCTGCCTTTATATGTTACTTGGCCTTTTTCCTTTGCTGCTCTTAATATTTTTTTCTTTATTCTGAAGGTTTGGTGTTTTGATTATTATGTGTCGAAGGGACTTCTTTTTATGGTCCAGTCTGTTTAGTGTTCTGTAAGCTTCTTGTACTTTCATAGGCATATCCTTCTGTAAGTTGGGGAAGTTTTCTTCTATGCTTTTGTTGAATATGTTTTCTGTACCTTTGAGCTGTATTTCTTCACCTTCTTCTATGCCTATTATTCTTAGGTCGGCCTTTTCTCAGTGTCCCATATTTCCTGGATATTTTGTGTTAAGGATTTGTTGGACTTGAGATTTCCTTTGGTTGATGATTGTATATCCTCTAGAGAATCTTCACCAACTGAGATTCTCTCTTCCATCTCTTGAATTCTATTGGTCATACTCACATCTTTAGTTTCTGATCATTTATCCAGTCTTTCTAGTTCCAGCATCACCTCATTCTGTATTATCTTTATTGTTTCTATTTCAGCTTTCATGCCTTGAACTGTTTTGAGTGCTTCCTTCACTTGTTTGGTTGTTTTTTTCTTGGCTTTCTTTAGATTCTTTGAGAGATTTGTTTACTTCTTGAATTCTTTGGTTTGTATTTTCCTCCATCTCATGTATTTTTTTTGCTTGTTTTTTCTTCTATTTCTTTAAGGGATTTTCTTGTTTCCTCTTTAAAGGACTCTATCATCTTCCTAACATAATTTTTGATGTCCATCTCTTCTTCATGCTCTGTGTTGGGCTTTTCAGATTTTGCTGGTGTGGAGTCCCTAGATCTGGTGGTGTCATATTGATGTTTCTGTTGCTGAGTGTGTTCTTACTCTGTCTTCTTCCCATCCCTTCTTCCAGTGAATGTAGGTGGTTCAGCTGAGACTATGGCACCCACCGAAGTACAGAAGGCAGGGTGTAGACGATGGTGAGGGGGGTCTGGACTCAGGGTGGACCTTCCTGGACTGGGGAGGTCCACTCTTGTCCAGGTGGGGTCAGGCAGAAGTGAGCAGGTGTTGATGGAGGAGGTTGGGGGGCGGGCAGAGCAGTGCCCAGACTCACCTGAGGCTGAGGCTAGGGCATCCACCACTATACAGAGGGCAGGCTGTAGACAGGGGTGATATGTGTCTGGACTCAGGGTGGGCCTTCAGGTCTGGGCTGTTCCACTCTTGTACAGGGGGTGGGGTGTTTCACGCAGAAAAGAGCAGGGGTTGATGGAAGAGGTTGAGGTGGGCAGAACAGCACCCAGACTCACCTGAGGCTGAGGCTAGGGCATCCACCGCAGGACAGAGGGCAGGGTGTAGACAAGGGTGAGGTGTGTCTGGACTCAGGGTAGGCCTTCTGGTCTGGGCTGGTCCACTCTTGTCTGGGAGGGGGGGTTTCAGGCAGAAGCAAGCAGAGGTTGATGGGAGAGGTAGGGAAACAGCAGTGCCCAGACTCACCTGAGGCTCGGGCACCCGCTGAGGCTAGGGTACTGCCACAGGACAGAGGGTAGGGTGTAGACAGGCCTGAGGTATGTCTAGACTCAACGTGGACCTTCCCTGACTGGGGAGGTCCACTCTTGTCCGGGTGGGGTCAGGCAAAATCAAGCAGGTGTTGATGGAGGAGGTTGGGTGGCGGGCAGAACAGTGCCAAGACTCACCTGAGGCTGAGGCTAGGGCACCCGCTGCCGGACAGAGGGCAGGGTGTAGACAGGGGTGAGGTATGTCTGGACTACCCACTGTAGAATGTTAAATTCCATCTATTTAAATAGATCGGATTTTACTAGCTTAAGGCTATTTTAAATAAAATACACATAAAGGAAAATGTAAACACACAGTTCACAGACTAAGCATTCAAATACACATCACCCAAGGCAAGAAAGGAACTATTTCAGTATCCCAGATCCATCATACTAAGCATGCCCACTCCATTTCCTCAAAAAGACAATGCTTAAACTTCATCATAGTTGATTGAGTTACTTTAATGGAAACACTTGCTTTTATAAATGGATTCATGTAGCATCTATTCCTCCATAATTGATTTTTACATATTATATTATTAAAATGCATTTTGCTTCTTTTATGCCAGAGAATCTATACTGCACTTCCTGCCATGGGTACCTACCTATGTCTACCTATGTCTCTATAACTCCCCCTCAGTATGTTCAGCAATATATTTTTTATTAGATTTGAAGGAGTCCATCATTTGGAAAAGTAGGCAATGTCATTTCCTTATAATTTTCCCTAAAATTTATTTATATTATTATGTGCATGCTTGCACATGCAGACACACATACACTTGTATGCCAAATGTATTAAGACTCATCCAATTTACTATTAAGGTTTTGTCTTTTTATCTTTGTCTGTCATTGTTACATATTCCAGGCAGTCTTTTAATCAATCACGAATATTCAAATATGTATTCCTACAATATTGCTTCCTTTACTCTTTCTGGTCTTTGGTAAAGGCTTTCAGGAATTCATAAAAATATAAAATAACTCATGCCATGCCAATAGGAGCTAAAATACAAATTGAGAAAAATTTAATGATACATTTTTATAACATTAAGATCAATGTTTTATATGTTTATAACATGACATACATAATATATGTACACACAGAGAATTAAGTCTTTTTTTTTGTTTTTTTGAGACAGGGTTTCTCTGTGGCTTTGGAGGCTGTCCTGGCACTAGCTCTTGTAGATCAGGCTGGTCTCGAACTAACAGAGATCCACCCGCCTCTGCCTCCCGAGTGCTGGGATTAAAGGCGTGCACCACCACCGCCTGGCCAGAATTAGGTCTTATAAGCTATATAGCAAATCAGAGAACCTAGTGTGTTGAATTTATGGGGATAAAGAAATAACAGAATATTCAGAAATTGCCCAGAAAATGTAATATGACACAGAAGAAGCAGTCATGTAGTCTATAACCATACTGCAAAGCCAAATGCTTACTTGGCTTTGTTTCCATATGACTTTTGGATAATTTGTAGAACTTTCTTAGGTCAACATGCCAATGCACAAAACAAGATGACACAGTTATCTAGACCTCTAATGGGATAAAAATTTAAAGTAAATTTTAGTACTTACTAAATGGTTAAGAACTGTCTGGTATTAGAAATGAAACATTAATAGAGATCAAAATGAATAATTACAAAATATGCTATCTGAATCTTTAATATGTCCCAATACTCTAATGAGTATTCTGCTTACTATTTCACTTGATCTTCAGAGGGATATTATAAGGATAAGTGATTAGTTTAAAAATGAGGCCATCAACTTTATTTTACTCTATAGAGAAAAAAGCATCTTAAATAGTGCCTGCTACTTATAAAAAGCCATTTGTAGCTTTGAACAGAGCCTGAGTGCCAGAATAATGAATTTGAATATGATCCATTCATAGCTTAAGGATTCACTAGAGATAAAATAATATTTTAATGAAAATATTTTAGGAAAATTTAATTGTACTTTTTTGAGGATGAACAGAAATATACAAAGGAGATATGAAATACAGGATATCATTTTAGTTAAGGAAGCTGGACTCTACCTATAGCTCTGGGCTGGTGAGAACATATTTTGATAAACCTAAAGGTATTGTATGTGATCTGAATGTTTTACTTTCATTCCTTGGTATTCATAATTTGTGTGCAGGCATACATACACCCGCATGTCTGTATGTGTCTGGGTATCTCCAGTAAAGTTATTGTCTTACACTTCTCAGGTTCCACTACCAAATACCACAGACTAGAAGTATTAACAAGAATTTTTTGTTCAAGACCAAGGTTAGCATATTTAATTGCTGGTGAAAGTCCTGTCATTGTCTACAGACAGATTCTTCACCACTGTGGTGTCCTAACATGGTGCAGTAAAAGTGTCCCATATGTTCCTCTTCTTGGGGGGGGGGGCAACAGACATAGGATTTACTATTTGAAAAAAAAGGATTATAGTGTTATTGTGTATTATCTCATATAACTTTCTCACTACTTTACAATATAGCATTCTAAATTTTCATACTTTGGAAAATAGCTTTCTAGATGTACAATACTAATTGAGGAATCAGTTTAATCCTAGAATCACCAACGTACAGATTTTATCAAACAAAAGGACCACTATGTCCATCAAGAGGGAGGAGAATTGGAATGAATAAATAGGAAAACAAACCAGAGTGACACCAGGATTAGCCATTATCTAAGATCAGCAACTAACATTAGCATCAATAACAAATACAAGAGTTACATCTTTGGAACAGTGGTGCCAATGGAAGTGAAACAGTGAGACATATTGGTATGTGAGGGTAATGGGAAAACAGCTTACCAACCCATTTTGAGTTAGAGGAATTGCACCATGAATCGTACTTGGTTGAGAGTCATTTAATTATCTTGTTTTGCCAACTGGTTGTGCCTCATGAAACTACCTTCACAAATGCCACAGCCTAAGACAGTAGGTTACAAATATCTATAAGCCTTAGAATATTTTTTATCAATTTAGGTAATTATAAGTTTGATAAAGAACACACATTGAAATTTTTATATTCCAATATGCTTAATCTGATGGTTCTCATTCTTTCACGAAAGATTATGTTTCCATAATCACCTATGCTGGACTTTCAGTAATATAAAAAGGAAAATACTTTTTGTACCTAATATAAATGTATTTTAATATTTTAAATAAACTTTATACTATGTATTAACTACTGAGATATACAAAGCCGATTAAATGAATTATTTATAAAAGTTTAGTTTTATTACTGATCAATAATAAACACCACAGCTATATTTGCCTATTCATTATAATGTTCTAATTTAACAACATGTTAGAATAATAATACAGTTTTCTTCATACAGCTAATGAGATCAACATGAAAACAAAAGACATGTTGTAAACACATTGGCTTTCATAAAAAATTTCTTTTATTTCCAGAGGTTATAATTAAATCATCTCCCACTTTCCTTTCATCCCTCCAAACCCTCCCATATACCCCTCTCTTTGTTCTGTTCACTATCGAATTCATACCCCTGCTCTTTTGTCTCCTGGGCTCCACCAACCCAGTTCAGGTAAACATGTATATTGTTGTTGTTCTTGTTCAGCACCTGTTTAGGAAGTCATGTTGGTGAGCCATTATGGACATAGCTCTTGACGTTCCTGGGAGACAAAAATCTCACTCACAGAACACTCACTGTTTTTTACATTTTTTTTCAGTCCCCTTTTGTGCAAATTCTTTGAGCTGTGGTTTGGGGAGTTGTAATATAGTTTTATCTGGGCTCTTTGACTCTACATTTTAACTGGGTGTGGTTCTGTAGTGATCTCAGGATATTGCAAAGAGAAGTTAACCATGATGAGGGGTGAGAACTATACTTATAGGTGGATACATAGAAAAAATATTTAGAATATAGTTAGGGATTATTCTGGTTTAGTAAAGCTTGGTAGTAGTTTTTCCTCCAAGATCTATGATTTTGCTAGCATATGCCAGTGGCCTTTGAGTCTAAATTATATTCATAAACTACATGTCATAATAAATAACACTGTCACCTGCAGTTCATATAATCTAGAATTCTCAACAGATCATTTTGAATTATTAATTACTGATGACTCTATTTGGCTTTAGAAATGTCCTAGAGGAAATATCTAAAAATAACTGTCAATATAGAGAAATACATAGCCCACCAAGTGATACATTAAAGTTCATTAGACTTTGCTTAAAAACTGTTGATTTAGTTTCTACAATTACTGTTTCAGAATGGCTGCATAGCATCATGCTTCAGAGGACATTAAAATGCAGTTAAAATAATGTAAGAATATACTGAGTGATCTAGAATATTTTATATACATATTTACACACACACACACACACACACACACACACACACACACACACACACATGTTTTCTAAACATGATCTTTCCTCTGTTTCACAATATCTTCAAAAAGGATAATATCTTCAAATTCAGTAGTAATAAATGACATATCCATGAGGTTCACTACTATTTCTTCAGAGTTCACATGTAAAAGAAATCAAGGAATAGACAAGGCTTTTGATTAAAACTAATAAAAAATTGAAAATCTATTTTTACATGACCGTTTCCTAGACAACGGCATAGAGGTCCCTGTAGTAAATAATACTGGGCTGTCTTCTGCCTGAGCCTGTCACACAGTTCTCTTTTTACTTTTAATTCATATGAACATCACTTCAATAAGAGTTTCCTTCTTAATTTTGAATAAACCTAAACAGATGATAAGGTAAGTCAGGGTGATATCCTATGTTCCTTTTACATCACAATTTTTCCTAGCTCTTTGGCCATTAGCTTACTGTGACTCATCAAAAGACCCAAGACCATTAACATTTTAATATATCAAACATGCAATGATGATTTTGTAATGAAGTCACTAATAAAATGACCTAGGAATTTTTACCTCATGAAAATGTCCCCACAAGTGAAATATCCCAAGTCAACAGGCTACAAATATCAATAAACACTAGACTATATTTATCAAATGAGATCTTAAGCACAAGTTCAATATATCAAGTGCATGTAATAGGTCAGCCTGATCAAACACAGGCAGCAGGAGCTAAGATAATTTATCATGTTTTATGTAACTAAAGAAACTAAGATAAATAAATATTTTGTTCAAGAGATTTGAGAGAAATGAATTAACCTTATAAAAATAAAATGTGTCCTGTTTCATAGTAATATGCCATTTCTGATGCTAATTCCTTCACTTTTCTTTGGCATCATAATTTAATATTTATATGCCTAAATAGCATATTTTTGTCTCATTCTCTCAGCATGTACCAAGAACTAAGTAAAATTTATTTATTTTATATTTGTTGTATGCATTGTAAACTTCATATGTGTACAAAGAGAATAAATCTGTTTCTTGAGACTGGAAGCATTTAATTGTAATATCAAAGTAAATTCACAATTAACATCAAAATTTTAAATTTAGACACACTACAGTTGATTTTTTTCCCCTGAAATCAGGTCTCTGTTTTTATTAGCTACTTTATGTGTGCTTAAAACTGTCCTAATACTCCCTCTCTTACTCTCCATTTGAAGTTCCTCAAAACCTATTGTACAGTATATTGGAAAAATACACTGCATTCATTTAATGATAATACATTATTTAACTATCCTTTGTTTGGTTGCCATCTAAAAGTACAAAACTAACAAATGCAGTTTTAATTAACATCACAAAAATCAATGACACCATGTGACCATTCCTATGTAAAGCTAATATAAAAGTAATCTGGAAGAGTTTCATTTTATTTTTTTAATGCTTTGTTAAAGTGAAAACAGATAGAAAACATGTAAATCTCCCCTCCCACAAGTTTATGACAACATCCAAGTTCTGGAAATAATAATGTATGTTGCTCAAACCTGCAATGCTTTCTCAGAACCCAAATGCTTTATTCTCCAGGGTACTGTACAGCTAGTCAATAGATTCTGCTCTCCAGCTCAGGCAGACTCCCAAAGGTAGAAAATGACTTCTTATTAGCAGTTGGAAAAGAATAACTTTCTCTTGTTTCCATTTATAAAATGGAAATAATAATACCTACTTAAGGTTATTATAAATATGAAAAGAAATAATGCACGTAAAAGTACATTATCAACTATAAGGTACAATGAAATACATGGTACTACATGGCCTAGTAGCCTACCACATTCAAAAAGACAAGCTAGGCTGAAAGAAGATGGGCAAGAAACTTGAGTTTTAAGAACAAGTTATTATCAGAGCTGGGGAGTGTAGCTCAGTGGTGGTGAAGCTGCATAGTATACATAGAGCTATAGGAACACAAATAAGCAAAATGAATTACTTCAGGAACATAAAATCATTCTTGGTTTTTTTTTGTAAATTCAACTTTTACCTAGGGTTAAATTAATCATATGCCAAGCCTAACAAAATTTTGTGTTGTAACAGAAATTATATTTTAAGCTAACATCAGACTTAGTTAAAGTAATTAGACATCACAAAAATTTTCATTTACCTACACCAATACAAAAGACTACTTAAATTACTTTTCTCTCAGGAAGGACTTTAAGTGCATTAATTTTAACTCCAAATGAGGCTTAAGATATTTCTGGCAATATTTCATATTAAAAAATCTATTCTCATCTTCCAAATATTTTTTGAATGTAGGATTAAAGACAAATCTGTGGGTTCACACTTTTTACAAGAATAAAACTCACTGTAAAGGGTGGCTTACTGTCATAATACTGAAGAATTTTATTCTCCATCTCAAGACTGTGGTAATTCCTTGTCATTTTAAAATTTATTATAATGATTGCAAGGTTTCTTTAGTATATTTTTCTCTTTTGGAATAATATTTCCAAATTTTTGCATTGAATGATGAATATTTAGTTTTCCTATTTGACTATCTATAGCATCCAGTTAATTAAAAATGCATTGACTACTTTTTGTCCATAAAACAAATTAGATACAAAACTGTAATAAAACTTGTACTCCCCACATGGTGACTTTCAGGTCAAGCAATATCCTTTTAGCTCTCTTGCCAGGATGGAAGATCATTGTACTCCATTTAGAAAATGAGTCATGGGATAAAATATTAATTTATTTTGCTGAGTTAATACAATTTTTCAAAACAGCATATTGCATATAAAACTTTTTACATAATGTCCTAAGACCATATAATTATAAATTAGCTCGAATTTATATGCATAAAGTTAATTTTAACAATTTATATGCAGAGAGCAGGATAAATTAAAAAGAAAAAGATGCCTCACATAGTTTGTGAATTATTTTTATGTCTTATTTATAAAACCACTTTCAAAATGTTCTTGTCAAGTAAGAAACTGTGCAGATTAGAATACACTTGCCTTAGAAGACCCCTTCTTGGGTGACTGAATTCAGACTATTGCTATCATGATATGGAATTTCAAAGTGGTCAAAAAGTGAAAAAAAATCCCCACTGTTGTTTCTCTGAGAGCCTCCTAAGTAAGTAGAAGAGACACACCATTGCATTTGTAGTCAGAAACCAAGAGACTAAATGAATGCTATGATGTTGTTAGAATTTTATAGCTCCGCATCAAGAATAATTCTGTTGAAAAGTTCATGAAACATGTAAGTACTACGTTAGTTAACATTTTTTGTGAAGAAATTAAAATTCAACATTTCTGTCTTATATTTTTTCTCTCTGCTCTCCGCAAATACCTGATATAAAATGACTTAAGAAAGGAAAAATTTAAATTGGCTCATGATATGAAGATACAGTCTATTGTGGAGGGAAAACATAGTAGTAGACTCCATGGCAACAGAAGCATGCATTGATCACAATTGAGTAGACCAGGAAGCAGAAACAGTACAAATAATCCAAATCCAGAATACAAACCTAAAACCCTTACTTAGTGGGGTTCTACCCCCTAAACATTCCACAAACTATCCAAACAGTGCTACCAATAAAGACAGTCAATCCACAACAGAATTTTAAGAACACCTTACCACACACAGCCAAAATAGTTTTCATGTTTTTTATAGGATTTATTTTTCCTTTTGCACTTTTTCTCTTTGTTTAACTTTTGTTGAGTTTATTCTTGGACCAGTTCACAGATATATAACATGCTCTTGGATTATGATAATCTCCAATCTCTTTCCTACCTCAATTATTCTCCTTCCTTCATGAAAATCTCCTTTACATATTTATGACTTGTTGTTTAGTTCCTACAGATTTGTTTTGTCTGGGGGCCACTAAGTTTAACCAGGGTCATCCAAGTACCCATGGCTTTGGAACTTATGCTGGAGCCTGATAGGCTCCTCTGTCTGTATACACCTGAAGACAATGACTGTCATTACCCCAGAATTCCACAGAAAGCATAGGACTCTTTGAGTTTTGCCCTACTGAGCCAAGATTGACTGTTGAAAGGTCAGACTTTTATAGACCTATTGCAAGTAGCCACAGCCTTTGTGAACTCATGAGTACATTAGTTTTGTAATGCCCCAAAGACAGATTCACAGCTAATGTGGTCATGACTTCACAAAAGCCCTGTCTTCTAACTTACATTCTTTTCATTTCCTCCTCTAAATGTTCTCCGAGTCTTTGAGAAAAGAGTTTAAATGTTCTGTGTAGGGCTGAACACTCAATTGTCACTTATTTTTAGTTCATTAAGCAGCCATGAGTCTCTGCACTTACCACCATCCTCTGCACACAAAAGCTTCTGTGATTGAAGCTGGGAGTAGCATTAGTCTATGTACATAAACATAAATATTTAGAAAGCTGCTTGGTGTCTTGATAAGTTAGGTAAACAACAGAATTAAGTTCACTGTTAGAGCCTACTTTTTATTCTCTCTCTCTCTGTGTCTCTGTGTCTCTGTGTCTCTGTGTCTCTCTCTGTCTCTGTCTCTGTCTCTCTCTCTCTCTCTCTCTCTCTCTCTCTCTCTCTCTCTCTCTCTCTCTCGTGTGTGTGTGTGTGTGTGTGTGTGTGTGTGTGTGTGTGTGTGTGTGTGTGTTATGGTTTTTATTGCTGTGAAGAGACACCATGATCATGGCAACTCTTATAAAGCAAACATTTGATTGGGATGGCTCCCTCACAGATTCAGAAGTTCAGTCCATTATTATCATGATGAAAAGCATGGCAGAATTTAGGCAGATGTGATTTTGGAGCTGAGAGTGCTACATCTTGCAGCCAACAGGAAGTCAACTAACTTACACAGAGCAAAACAGCTCTTATAGGCCCTCCCCAACAGTGAGATACTTCCTCTAACAAAGCCATACCTCCTAATATCACCATTTCCTTTGGGGCCATTTTCTTTCGAAACAGCAGTGTGTGTGCCCATTCTCTCTCCCTCCACAATGTGAATTTCAGAGATTGAACTCAAATCATCAGTTCTGACTACTGTCTTTACCTATTGAGCCAACGTCCCCACCAAACTACCAGTTTTCAAAAGGTTTAGGGTACTAGGTATGAACTTCCTCTTGTGGAATGGGTTGCAACTTCAGTCTGAGACTGGTTGATTACCCCATAGATAGTGCAACTACAGAAGGAAGTATGTATATACAACAAGGCAGCTGCTGTCAGATAGCCTTTTCTAAAATAATAATAATAAATACAGACATGATATGAGGGACAGATTCAGAAGGAATTGAGGGAAGGATTAGGGAGTGGATATTAACAGAGTCACTGTTTGAAATTCTCTAGCAATTAATATATATATATATATATATATTAGCAATTAATAAATATCAGCAATTAATAAATGAGATTTCATGAAAATAAAAATTATTCAGTACAACAAAGGAAACTGTAAATCAGATGAATCAGTCCACAGAGTGAGTGAGAGACTCATCTTTTCTAAAGGACTTTAATATAAATCCTAGAAGAAATAAATTAGGCTTTATTAAAATGATTTTGTGTTTTGTATCATCTCCCTTAACTGCTTATATTTAGCTGCTTTTCCAACTACTGTCACAGTAGCATCTTTGAGAAAGGAAGGGTCTATTCTGTTCATATTTCAGGGGAATGGAATCAGTCCTGGTGAAGAAGGTATGGCGTTAGAAGTGAAAGGCTGGCTGCTCATACTGCAGATACAATAAGAAATAAAAAGTGTGACAGGACTATGAAACCTCAAGGCCCACTCCCGGTAACCCAATTCCTTCAGCAAAGCTCCACCTCTACTAGCTCCACAAGCTTCCCAAACAGTGCCACTGCCTGAGGACCAAATTGTTCAAACACATGAGACTGTGGAAGACCTTTTCTATGGATAACTCACCACTCTCAGATCCACATTATATTTAACTACTTTAGCGGAACACATTAGTCTCTGTATTCTTGCTTTTCCCTTGTACTTAATCTGCAGTGTTCAAGGTGCAGCTCTGATTTCCATATTTGGAACACTAGCATGCATGTGAGACCAGGTCTAAGAGGAAGGGAGCAAATTGCCTGGGAAACATTTAAGAAGTTACCCCAGCTCAGTATGCAATAAGAATGCTTCAGTGTGGTACCCTACCTTATATTTAATTTTTCCTTCTCTAAAAATACGTGTTAGACTTGTTTCAATCTTGAAGATACTCTACATTTAACATGACACAAGGAGAAATATTAACCAAAAAGAAAAAGATAAAAGACACTGCCCCCCAAAATAAAAGAGCCTTAAAATTCATGATTCCCAGTCTCTCTCTCTCTCTCTCTCTCTCTCTCTCTCTCTCTCTCTCTCTCTCTCTCTCTCTCTCTCACACACACACACACACACACACACACACACACACCTCCAAGCATGGAGGTAATGGAGGTATATACCTTTTCTCTTTATCTTTATTTTTATTTATTTAAAATAGACTCTTCTCTCACAATACATCCCAACCACAGTTTGGCTTCCCTCACCTCCTCTGAACACCCCCTTCTCCCCTTCTCCAGATCCACTCCCCATCTTTAATGTCAGAACTCAGGAGGTCAGAGGCTGGTGGATCTCTGAATTCCAGGCTTGCTTTGTCTGCATAAAGAATTTCAGGAGAGCTCGAGCTAAATAGAGAAACTTTGTCAAGTAAATAACCCTTATTTCCTTTTCTTCTTTAGGAAGTCTTCTGAGTTTAGTATCATTTATTTATATTTAATGTTTACTTTTACCAATACATGAAAACATTACAATTATCCTTATAAATGCTGTATCCAATAACATTTTCATATATACTGTGTAATATTTATAAATGACTTTAAATATATCTATGGCCTCAAAATTTATTTTTCTTATGGTTGAGACTTTCAAAAATTATTTTTCCAGGACTTATTTTAAGTACACAGAATGTGATTGATATCTATACTCACCTTGCTGTACATTAGCATTTCCAAACGTCTTCCTTCAACCAAACTAAAGCTTCCTCTGATCTAACCCAATGATGAGTGTTTCCTAATCTCATCCTCCCCTGTCAGCTTCTGGTAGTAATCACCCTGCTTTCCATTTCTGTCATCAACTTTTATAGATTCCATATGAGAATAATACCATAGTATACCTATCCATTTGTAGATTTATTTAATTTAATACAATGATCTCTATCTTCCTCAGTGTTATTGAAATGATTGTTGCAGCAGCTTAAAGACTTGATAATAATATAAAATTCCAAGTTGATCAAAATATAAATAAACATAATCCCAGTATTACTGGTATTTTCTTTTGTCTCCAATTATGATACAGATTGGCTTTATTGCACTAATCCATAAATTTGTGATGTCTATTCATTTGAATAAACTAAAATTCATGTTTATATGGGCAACTAGCTATTATTTATGCATATGTAATAGAAATATTATTGCTAGTAACACCACTGTTAATCAAGCACATTAAAAAAGGAATATATAATTCTTTAAATTGTAGCCATATGTGGCAGTTCAATGTCTTGCTCAGTTCTGAGTTATCTTTTATACAATAGCTTGCAGACACTTTAAATATATTTAAGAGTAAGGAAGTTCTCACATGCAGATATTATCAGGAAAATTTTTTAACATATTTTGTGTCCTTAATTATTTAACTAGAAGCAGGGCATTATGGAGCATGCTTGTCACCCTGGACTTGGAAAGTGGTAGAACATAAATTCATTCTCTTTCAGCTACATGCTGAGTTGATGAGTAGCCTGGACTATATGATGCTCTAAAAAATAATAATAATTGAGCCTCTCATTTTTCAATTAAAACATCTCTAAATGTGTAATGGCAACCCAA
The DNA here is from genome assembly GCF_003668045.3 of Cricetulus griseus. Taxonomy (NCBI): domain Eukaryota; kingdom Metazoa; phylum Chordata; class Mammalia; order Rodentia; family Cricetidae; genus Cricetulus; species Cricetulus griseus. Next base: position 187,811,431 of record NC_048597.1, on the reverse strand, counting down.
GACAATCCTTTAACTGTTCTTAATCACAATTAAAAAGAAGTTACAGCCAATATTCTACCCACAAAAAACTGAATTATGAGGCTAAAACAGTCAAATGTTTGGGACTGAAAGTACACATCTAAGAGTAACACAATTGGAAAAAAATGTATTTGGAACCTAATTAAATTAAAAAGTCTATCAGAGATGTTACTAGGTACATCATAACCAACTGGGCACTACTTCTGAAAGTATGCCATTGCTATATAATAGATTTTTCCTGGGGAAACACATCATACACATGACTACTCATTCCAAAATGGGAACCCACATCAAAAGTAAAATTACACAAAAACCAATTTAGTAAACCAATAAGGTTCTATTTTTTATTTGATTTAATTAATATTTTTTCATTTATTTTACGTATAACCACAGTTCACCCTCTCTCCTCTCCTGTTCCCTCCCCCAGCTCCTATCTATTCCCCTCCCCATCCACTCCTCCTCTGTCTCCACTCAGAAAGGGGCAGGCCTCCAAGGGGTTGAACAAAGCATGCCATATCAAGTTGCTAGATTACCTTGCCCAATGAGGGTTTTTTTGTTTTTGTTTTGTTTTGTTTATAAATCAGTTGCTAACAGGAGTACGGGTGAAGGGTTACTTGTAACGTTAACTCTTTCCACCAGCCACCTGAGTTCTGGGCCCCCAAATAACACAGATAGTCTTATATTAGTTACAATGCTGCTGGCCAATGACTAGGATTTCTTATTTGCTAGCTCTGTCTTAAGTATCAACCATAAAGATTAATCTATATATCTTATAAAGATTTATCTTATAGAGGACGCCAGCGGCATGCATCCTGTCATCTCAGGATCACATGGTAACTCCTCCCTTTCCTACATTCCCCAGAATCATCCTCCTCTCCTAGTCCTGCCTAACTTGCTTCTCTATTGGCCAACAGTGCTTTATTCATTAACCAATAAGAGAGACATATACACAGAAGGACTTCCCCCATCATCTCCTCTTTTCTGTCTAAATAAAAAGAAGGGTTTTAACATTAACATAGTAAAATATATAATGAAACAGTTATCAAGTAAGAACTGTAATTACAATATTTAGTTCATTAACATTTAGCAAGATTTTAAAGAAAATATCCTATCATCTGTCCTATCTTTGTGAGTCTAAACTCTTATATGTAGCTTATCTTTTATAATAATAAAGAAAATTATAACCATAACTATCTTCCTTCAACTCCATCAAAGTCCACAGAAGGATAATATATAAACTCTAGAACCAAGAGAGACATCTCACTGTCTGGACAGTCACCCAAATTTCCTCTAAAATGTTGGGGCATCCATCTTCAGCCTATAGGCCACAGTGTGTCTGGCAGACTTCTCAGTGAAGCAGGAAATTTTGAACTGTCTAACTGTATTGCTAGTTTGTCAGTCATTTTTCTCTGTGTCCTGTAGAATGTCTGGCAGATTCTTCCATGAAGCACAAACCCTTCAGTTCTGTCTTGTTTTGCAGGTTTAGCAGTCACTTTCCTGTGGGTCCTGCATACCAGTTTATCAAACAGTCCAGGAAAGAGCAGTTTCTTGCCCAAATGGCTAATCTTGCCAAGTTGAAGGCAAACCCCATAATGAGTTCTTCAATGCCAATCTTCCTCTCAGACATAATTGGTGTCCCAGGAGCAGTTGTATTTCACTGCCGTGAAAAAAGACAAACATGGTATGTACTCACTCATATGTGGATTTTAGACATAGAATAAAGGATTGCCAGCCCACAATCCACACAGCCAGAGAAGCTAGTAAACAAGGAGGACCCTAAGAGAGACATACATGGTCCCCTGGAGAAGGGGAAAGGGACAAGATCTCCTTAGAAAATTGGGAGCATGGGGGAAGGGCAGAGGGAACTAGGAGAATGAGAAGGGGAAAAGAGGAAGGATGAAGAAGACATGATGGGGTGGGGAGGTTGAGTCGGGGGAAGAACAGAAGAGAGCAAGTAAGAGATAATATAATAGAGGGAGACATTTTAGGTTTAAAGAGATATCAGGCACTAGGGAAATGTCTGGAGATCTACAAAGATGACACCAACTAAAAATATAAGCAACAGAGGAGAGGTTACCTTAAATGCCCTCCCCTGATAAGGAGATTGATGACTAATTCATATGCCATCCTAGAGCCTTCATTCAGCAGCTGGTGGAAGTAGAAGCAGACACCCACATCTAACCCTTGAACTGAACTGAAATCCAGTTGCAGAGGAGGACTGATGAGCATAAGGGTCCATACCAGGCTGGTGAAACCCATAGAAACAGCTGACCTGAACAAGGGAGAGTTTTGGTCCCCAGAATGATAGTTGGAAAACCAGCATGGGACTAATCCAGACCCTCTGAATGTGTGTCAGTTAGGAGACCTTGGAAATCTATGGGGCCCCTTGTAGTGGATCAGTACTTATCACTAGCATAGGAATTGACTTTGGGAGCCCATCCCACATGGAGGGATACTCCCTGAGCCTAGACACAAAGGGGTTGCCCCAGGCCCTGTCCCAAAGGATATGACAGTCTTTGAAGACTCCCTACAGAAGGCATCACCCTCCCTAGGGAGCAGAGGGTATGGGATAGGTAGGGTGTTAGTTGGGGGGCAGAGGAGGAGGGAAGGGAGAGGTACCTGGGATTGGCATGTAAATTACTCTTCTTTCTAATTAAAATTCGTTTTTTAAAAAAATGCCTTATATTCCGTAGGTCTTTGAAAGGTTTGAAGAATATCTATCCATCTCAAATACATCTTTGGATATCTAGAAAACCTAACTAAACTAACTGTAAGTTTTGACTATTTTACCTGACTATATACAATCTGTATTTAATTATGCAGTATATTTTTAAAGATCTGTATAAACACAATACCTAAACAAGAAGAGAAATATACATATCACAAGATTGACCTTAAAGTTGTATCAATCAATGAAAATCCATACCAATGCAAATATTAATTTCTATATCCTATTCCCCCTTTTCCTTTAAAAAGAGATCGACTGTGATCATTACCATTTATAACCAACCCGGTTTAAATGAAAACAAACATTTATAAACAATATTTGGGAATTTGGGCGTCATTCATTCCAAACTGCTTCCTGCTGGTTGGAGGCAATGTCCATACCATGGGGATCATGATAAAACACAGAAACATGGCCAGGTCCTTGATCTTGTAGACTGTAAGGCTGTATTGTCTCAGCTGTTTTAGATGTTGGATTACCTGGCACATTGTTTCAGGGGATCTTGCTTTATCAAACCATGTTATCCTGGAAGGAATCCATAGCTTTATATTTTCTGTGGAAACATAAGCAAAAACTCCTTTCTCAAGAATCCTGTCCTTATATTTAAATTTAGAACTCAAAGCATTTTTAAAATATACAAGTTGGATTAATTTAGCAGCACTTATAAACAAATGTCTCTTAGCAGCTATAGTTATTTCTTTGGCAATCAAACAATTTAAAGGCACAATATAGCATATAATATCCAGACTCTCTGAGTATTTTTCATCTTTACATGGCTTTTTTAATAGTAGTTCTTTTACTTCCATTTTTGTTACAATGCTGCTGGCCAATCACTAGGATTTCTTATTTGCTAGCTCTGTGTTAATTATCAACCATACTACTAATCTATATATTTTTGTAGGGACTTATCTTACCAAGGATGCCGACCTTAGCATCCTATCTTCCTGGGATCACATGGCAACTGTCTCTGTACTACATTTCCCAGAATCTTCCTTCTCTCCTAGTCCACCTATCTTGATTCCCTTTGACCAGCAGTGCTTTATTCATTAACCAATCAGAGGACATATACACAGAAGGCTTTCAGTTACTTGCAAAAAGAAAAAAGAAAAAGGTAATTCAAAAGGAAAGCAGTCCACCCAAAGACTACAATGCAAGAGCTCTAGTCAGACTATAATGCAGAAAGCTCCAAAGGCTGAATCTCTTTTTGTAGATTGGGTGGTCAGAGTCTCCATCCCAGAAAATGTACTCACCCTTTATACTATTTTAGGGACCTTCATTGATCTTCTAAATTCATGTTCTCCTAGATATGACCCTTTGTTTACCTTCTGTTTACCATCTGAATGTCTTAAGCATGTCCTTCACACCCGAAGGAAATGGTTCCATTTGGAGAGAACATTGTAATTCAGAGGAAGGCGTCATATACCAACTAGATAGCCCATGAAGTTTTGTGAGAATAGACCATGCATTTACCATTAATGATTCTTGAAGTGCAAGGATATCAGGGATAAGAGATGCAGTATGAAAAAAATTCAATTGTGCTGTGCTGGTCTTTATAGTTAAAATAATTAACAACAGCTGTAGACAGTGGGTGATAAAAATAATGCACTACATACACATGGCTGACATCAGAAGCAACTGAGGCAAGTTGCCTAGAACATGATACAGACCAATCATATGATTTAAGATGAAATGTGGAAAGTTATAAAGGCAATAATTCTGCTGAAGAAAACAGTTGAGAAGCATAAAACGAAAGTTTGAAACTAGTCAACGTGGAATTGGGGAAATGTATGCATGGTAATATTTAGGTCACTATTGTAAATGGGAACAAAACATCTCTCTGTGCTAACATCATTCTGTTTCTCAGATGACCAAAGCAAGGGAATGTAAAGTTAAAGAGTTCCTTGGGAACTTATCAGGAATTCCTTCCTAAGCTACCAAACTTTGGCATCAACGAACCTTTGTTGTAGAGTGATTCTCATTTCTACATTAAGGAGAATGCTGAGTCAGAGCAGATTATAAGGTTTTAATAATCCTACATGGCAAGAAGAATGATAATACAACTGACAATCTCTGGGAATAAAAGAGCAATGAGTAGTTCTGATGTAGGTATACTGGATCATCTGGCAATTATTTTATGTGCCAATGATTCTCTAGGCTATGTGCCCAGGTTTCCTTAGAAACATCCAGGTTGTAAATAGGGATGAAGGTAAAATTTAGTATGGTGTTTAATGATACACAGTGTTCCATGGTAGCAGAGGTAGTTGTGCTTCATTGAGAATGTAATGAGTTTTATCTGAAATGATGAACACAAATTTACCAAACTAGCAAAGAAAAGATAAAAATGAAAATATCCAGAGTGGGGGTAGAGGAGTCTAGGAGCATGGATCACATAATATATTTGGCTAACAGATAGTAATTTTTAATGAACTAGAAAAATGGGATTATAAAAAGTGATTTGGGAGAATGCATTTGCAATGTCAAATAGATATCTAGGTCTAATTGGAGTTTGAATTGTATTCTGAAAGCACCAGGGAGCTTCTATAAGATTTCAGAAAGAGTAATTGATCGACTTGAATTTTAGAAAGATCAGTCTGACAAGGTGGTAAGAAGAATGAAACATGAGGACAAGATAAGTTCAGGAGAAAATGCTTATAAGACTCTTGAAACATTTCAGGTGAAAAATGATAAGAACTAAAAGGTCAGTATCAGTAAGGCTAAACTAGGGAGTGTGAGCTATTGAGAACAGGAGCACAATCCATCATATGCAGTGCTCCCCAATGGTGATGGCTGACAGTGATTTAAGATGAAGCAGGTGATATAGCTCATGAGGCAGAGATATCCATCTAGATGACAGCTGATGTTTGACACACTAGCCACTCTGCTTCTTTATCATTGATGGGACCAGGGCAGGGCCAACTGTGGCCACTACCTAGTGACCATTGCTGCATAGTCCTCAGTCAATGTGCATCCAATATTCCCTCCACTGTCCCTTCTCCTGGATTTTAAGTCCTAGAGCTTCAGAATTGGCTCATGCTTGGTTATTTTTGCTATAACTGAATAAACTACTAAGAGATCCAAAGATCCTGCTTGAATTGAGACAGGGATTTCCCTCCAGTGTATGATTCTAGACTGAGTACAATGGCATTAAAACATGCTGTGGTGTGACTCCATCTTGACTCACACATAGCACAGCCCTTCCTGGTCATTGCCAGAAGTTCACCACCATACTCCCATTCCCCTATCTATTGGTATTTCTTTATTAATCCAATTAAAATGATTATTTCAGGTTTTAAAAAAAGAAATATCAACAAATATAGGATGAAATATCCATACATTTTGAAATTAATTCATTCTTGCCCCTTTGATAAGGTGGATTTCTGGACTTATTTTTCTTAGAAGTACTTAGGAGAAAAGAAGGGATATAAAGTATTTTATTTACTTCAAATCCTAACTTCATTGTGGAAACACGGTTCAAGACAGTGTGCCAATGAGATAGCAGATTGTAACAATCCAAAAGAAATCATCTACAGAGTAGATCTATGCATCTGTAGATTAGATCCATATGCCAAATATCCATGATAAAACCCTAAGCCCTGTGTGTACTCACTTGGATTTGGACACTGTTTTTTTTTTTTTTTTTCAGTTAATGAAAATAGAGGTTTCTCTTCAGACTTCATGGGTTGCATAGGCTGAATCTACAAACAGTAAAAACAGTAGATATTTAAGATGAGCATCTGGCTGAGAGGTCTTGAGAGTAACAGGAAGGTGAGAAGGATAAACTACCACAGCACATTACAAGTGAGGAAGAGAGACAGTACAGGAGGACTTTAACAGACAGTACAGTTAAGTTTTTAAACTTATGAAATAAGGGTAATCATATTCCATACAGCTTTACATTTTTCAAACAACTCTCATAATTAGATTTAGCTACCTTCCTCTTATATCAAGGATAGTTTTTGTACAAAGCTTGTTTTTAAAATGTCTTTTTAAAAGTGTCATTGTGGGGATAAGCACTCACAGAAGACACAATATCCCTTCATCAGTGCATCCAAGTAGGGTGTTTCAGCTAGAGAATCTCAGGAAAGTAATATGTCTTTGGGTTGAACACTAACTTTAAGATTTCTGCTAAACACTGGGAAGAAGTGTCTGAAAGAAATGTAATAGAGACAGATACTCTGCTTGTTTTGCAGGGAGGTGATTCTTAGTCCTACGCCACAGAACACTTACAGATTTGTGTACTGAAAATAAATAGTCAAAATAATATTTGTTTTTCAAAGGGTTCCTAAATACTGATGTTCACCTGGGTTATGCCCATCAAACAATAGTTAGCATCCATTAACAATGACCATAGGCCGAGTAAAGAGTTGAAGGCTGGACCTTGCTTCTATGGCTCACTTAATTTCTCACTTGTCATTCTCAAATTAATTTCTAATTTCTGTATTTTGACTATAATGCTAAGAATCTGCCTTTTCTTGGTTGTCTGAAGATTATACCTGTGGTGTTAGATCTTGCCCCTCATTTGCAAAGGTGGTGGAGTTCTAACAAAAAAATATCATTTAACATCCGAAGTACTTATTTTCTCCACTTCTGGCCTACATGACTAATCCATTATATTTTACCCAGCGGAAATTTTCCTACTTCATTATCTTAATGTCTATAAACACCATTTTTGTTGATTGTATATTTTCCTGTGTTTTTAATAATATCCTTTAGAATTGTGTTTTCCATTTCAAACATTAAATAGTTGACACTCATCCCTCTTCCTTTCTTTCCACTTCTTCATGAGCTATCCCCAGATATTGTAAGTAAGCAAAAGGCATCGCAGGGACTGATATCAAGATACTGCCAAATCACATCATGTTTATTTAGGGTATTTAAAAATCAAGTTAGTGATAGTCACATTCCTGACCCGGCCCTTTTGTAGTGTTTCCTAACTCACTGAGTAGCTCTGGCAGAAAGCAGACTATCTTTGAAGAAACCTATGCATTTTGAAGAATTTCATTTCTAAAAATGCATACTACCCAGCTCATAACCAGGATTTGCTGTTTTAATTTCATCATCTCTTCAATACATTCATTCATCATCTTTGTTTTTGCATTTGAGTTGCCATCAAACTCCAACTGTAATCTTTCTTAGACCATTATAACAGCATTTTAAACTAATTTTCTTATTCATCTGTTAACTCCAACTCTGTTGCCCAGACCACATTCAAAATGATCTTTAAAGCTGCAATACCATTGTATTCCAATAGAAATATTTCACTAATCCTTCCATGCTCCTGATTTGTTTAAGCAGCCTCATCTTGTGGCATTCTGTCTACCCAACTCTAACTACCCCAGCCTCCTTGTCATTTCTTGAAATTATAAAATGGCTGTTGTATGAATTGAGTTTTTCTATTTGTACAGAATATCAAATCTGCAGCCCCACGTCTTCCCTGAGCTGAAGCTGGATGCCCTCCATGTGTAGTAAGATGTCAACAAAGGAGTCAGGTCCTCAAGAAGACTGTGGTGCCTTAACCACCAACACCAGTTATATTTGCTTTTCAGAGGCTGTCACGACTGTATTTCTTTCTGATTTCTAGAGTGGTATTTTTTTCTGATGCTACAAAATTATTATTCATTATTGTGATTTTAAACATTTTTACTTACATTTTCTCTGATCATTTAATGTGTGCATGTCTGTGGGCACTTACACATGTGGAGATCAGAGAACAACTCCCAGGAGTCAGTAATGTCCTCCACTGTGTGGGTGCTGGGGAGTGAACAAAGATCTACAGGCTTAACAGCAAGTGCTTTTTCCAATTGTCACATCTCACTGGCCCATGTTATTTGAACTTTTTAATTAATATCTATTTTGACACTTGAACTTGTAAGCTACATTGAAATTAAAGATCACTTTGTTTTCCTCTACACTATGTTTCTGACATCAACAAGAAAACAGTAAGCCTTCCCCTGATTTTTAAAAATAATTTAATTATTCCTTTTATTTTTATGATTAATATAATTACATAATTTCCTTTTCTCCAATGCTCCCGCATATCACTAATTGCTTTCTTTCAGATTCATGTCCTCTTTTTTCATTAATTGTTATTACATGTGTATATGTACATATATATGTACATGTACACACATGCACACATTTAGATAGATACACACACATAAGTGTGTGTGTGTGTGTGTGTGTGTGTGTGTGTGTGTATTTCCAAATATAACTAGCTCAGTCTGTACATGACTTTCATCTTTTATGTATGTTTTTGGGGCTGACGATTTGATGTTGGATAACAAATTGGTTTTCTCTTTCCTGGGGAAAATTTAGTATTTCTTAGTTCCCTGTAGTTATTTTTACTAAACCAGCACAATCTCTAACTGATGTCTAAATATATGTCTTTGTGCCCACAGATAAATACAGTCCTTATCAACTTCTCTTATCAACAAATGGAGACCATTACAGAAAACCACAACCAATCAAAAGCACAGTTGTGGAACCAATCCCAGTAGATACACTTAGAAAACAACTAATCTTTATTGCTTAAAACTACAATCTGGATGAGTGATGGTGTAAAGGTTTCTTTGCCAGTTAGAAATGTCGATTGTGGTCATAAACACGTTGTTTATTAGTTTATGAACTGATTCTAAGTTACTGCTAAAAATAAGTGTTATGTATGTATTTAACATATTTGTTAATGAATGAATAATTAATTAATATAAGAATCATTAAACAAGATATTAAGAGATCCAAGCTCTCCCTTACAGGAAATTCTAGCATCATATATTCAGAGAAAAAAGAAGTTAGAGACTCTGCTCATAACCACAATCTTGAGAACTATGCTGAAATTCTAACTTTTATACTTAATGACTAAGGCAATTGCCTTCACTATCCTCAATTTTCCTAATCTACTATAAGGAAAACATTAATATTTTTCTCAAAGGTATTTGGGATAATTAATGACATAATAGTCATGAAATAATAGGGTTCCTAAGTCCCCACACCTTAGATTGTTACCATATTTTCATATACAGGCATTAAACAATCATGAAAAGTAACTGAAATCCTATGGAGTAAGCCATAATCTAATATAACCAGTGTTCATATGAGAAGAAGGAATTAGTATTCAGAAAGCCAGAGTGAAGACCATGGGTAGTCAGCTGTATTCGTGCACTTTCTGCTGCTAATCACATAACACAAACTGGGTCATTTTAAAAGCATTATGTACACTTCAGCTCATAAGACAGACTGCCTTTCTGGGTGGCCTTCTTAGTGGCAGAATTCCAAGATGGCAGCAGGGATTTCCTGATGAGAGAGCAAGAACATGCATGGGTATACCTCTGTCTCTCTCCTTCTTCTAGGAAGACCATTGGTTTTCAGTCACAGTATTCCAGCATGATGACTTTCCATTTGTCCTTTTTGACAGTACTGAGATTTAAACCTATGGCTTCATGGATGCTAGACAAGGGGTCTGCCATTGCCTCACACTGATAATCTTATGCATCCCTAAACACATCATTAAAATCCCTCATCTAAGCAAGATAATTAGAACAAATCTCCACTCTTGGTAACACGATGTGGATTAAAGCTCAGTACTTTTGTTTTTGGTTCTTCACCTATACCATATATTCATTTCAGTAGGTCTCATTTGCATATATTCAAAGTGATAATTTCATGATGACATTCTCATGTACATGTACTATATACTTAAATTGTATTTACCCCTCCACATCTCTTTCTGAATCCCCATCTGATCTTTTCTTCTTTCTTCCCAAATAATTGACCCCATCTTTTCAAGTCTTATTTCCTCTCTAGAGTCCACATATGGGAGAAAATAACATGCAGTGTTTGTGAGTCTGATTTATTTTGATTGATGTGATAATCAAATCCCACACACTTTCAAGCAAATGAAATAATGCTGTTCTCTGTAGCAAAATAGGCTACTGTTATGTATCTATACCACAATTTCTTTACTTACTCATAGGAAACTAGGCTATTTTTATAACTTAGTTGTTGTGGAAACTGTTCCACAAAGCATAGCTGTACAAGTATATCTATAACATTTTAACATACATAGAAGGGAAACATTGAATTATAACCACAACACCAAACTTAAGATAGGGCCTCAGAAGAAATCTACATTTCTCATACCTTGATATTAAACTTTTCAATGCCCAAGCATTTTGAGGCAATAAAAGCAGGAAATCTATTTATATCTTTGTGAGGTTCACAACCAAAATCTGATTAGTAATTTTTAGGTCTTTTTTCTGTGTATAAGTGGTCTCATATCTGTGGCAATCAAAAAAGGGCATCAAATCACCTGAATATGGAGTTAAGGATGGTTGTGACCTACCATGTGTGTTCTGGGAACTGAACCCTGGTCTCTAAAGCAATAAGTGCTCTTAACCATTGGGCCACCTATATGAATAATTAATACATAATAATAATAATAATTTAAATACATAAATCATAGTACCATTTTATTATGAAGTTTGAAATCCTGAGCCAATGGAAGTAAATTTGTTCAAAAGGGAAATATCCATAATATATCTCACTTTATTATCTCAGATTCTGTAATCCAAATACAGTGAGATAATTGCTATTACTTTCTACATAATCATCACCCAATTCTCTATTGTTAGGCCTGTGTCTGGGAGCAAAAACAAACAATACAAGGGTAAATATTAATCTTTTTCTTTCTTTATCTCATTTCCTTAGAGCCAGATTTCTTTTTAAACCAATACTGGCTACCTCTTTTAAGGTATCTCTTTTGCTGCTCTCCTCTATTCTTCCCCTGTCTCAGTCTTCTTGATCCCTCTTGTTATCCTCCCAACTCCTCTTCTCCCTTCTCTTTTTCCTACCTCCTTCCCCTCTCCCACCACCCTAGTGCTCCCAATTTGCTCAGGGGTTCTTGTCCCTTTCCCCTTCTTCCGGGGGAAACATATTTCTCTCTTAGAGAATATATCCTCATTGTTTCTTAGTTTCTCTGGTGGTGTGGATTGTAGGCTTATAGTCCCTTGCTCCATGTCTAATATCCATATATGAGTGAGTACATACCATGCTTGTCTTTCTGTGACTGGGTTACCTCACTCAGGAAGGTTTCTTCCAGTTCCATCCATTTTTCTGTGAATTTCAAGATTTCATTGCTTTTTTTCCACTGAATAATACTCCATTGTGTAAATATATCAGATTTTCTCCATCCATTTTTTTTTCAGTTGAGGGGCATCTAGGTTGCTTCCAGGTTCTGGCTATTACAAACAATGCTAATATGAACATGGTTGAACATATGTCCTTCTTGCATGGATGTGCATTATTTGGGTAAATGCCCAAAAGAGGAATTGCTGGATCTTGAGGTAGACTGAGAAACTGCCATACTGATTTCCAAAGTGGCCGCACAAGTTTGCAATCCCACCAAAATGAAGGAGTATTACCCTTTCTCCACATCCTTTCCAGCATAGACTGTCATTGGTGTTTTTGATTTTAGCCATTCTGGCCAATGTAAGATGGTTTCTCAGAGTTGTTTTGATCTGCAAGTGAGTCTTTAGTTATTGTAGATGCACCTACTGAGAACTCTCTGTCTAGTTCTGTACCCAAATTATTAATTGGATTGGTTGGTGTTTCATTGACTTAATTCTTCAGTTATTTGTATATTATGGAAATCAGCCTGCTGTCAGGTGTGTGGTTCATGAAGATCTTTTCATGTTCTGTGGGCTGCTGTTTTGTCTTGTTGACTGTGTCCTTTGCCTTACAGAAGCTTCTCGGGTTCAGGAGGTCCCATTTATTAATTGTCAATTTCAGAGTCTATGCTACTGGTGTTATGTTCAGGAAGCAGTCTTGTATACAAATTTATTCAAGGGTACCTCCTAATTTCTCTTCTAAGGGGTTCAGTGTTGCTGGATTTATGTTGAAGTCTTGAATCCATTTGGACTTAAGTTTTGTACATGGACCTATCTGCAATTTTCTACATGTCTGCATCCAGTTATGCCAGCATTATTTGTTGAAGATGCTTTCTTTTTTCCAATGTATAGCCTTAGCTTCTTGGTCAAAAATCAGGTGTTTGTTGGTGTGTGTGTTAATATCAGAGTTTTCAATTCAATTCCATTGGTCTACCTGTCCATTTTTGTGCCAACACCAAGCAGTTTTCAGGACTATAGCTCTATAACAGAGCTTGAAGTCAGGGATGGTGATGCCACTGGAATTTCCTTTATTGTACAGTTTTGTTTTGGCTATACTGTTTTTTTCTCATTTAAAGTTGAGTATTGTTCTTTCAAGGTCTGTGAAGAATTGTGCTGGGATTTTTGATGGGGATCATTGAATCTGTAGATTGATTTTGGCAAGATTGCCATTTTTACTATGTTGATCTTACCTATCCAAGAGCTTGATCCATCTTTCCATTTTCTGGTATCTTCTTTAATTTCTTTCATTAAAGACTCAAAGTGCTTGCTATACAGGTTTTCCCCTTGTTTAGTTAGCATTACCCCAAGATATTTTATGTTGTTTGTGGCTATTGTAATGGGTGATGTTTCTCTGATTTCTGTCTCACCCCATTTATTGCCTGTATATAGTAGGGTTACTGAATTTTTTTGGGTTAATCTTGTATCCTGCCACTTTGCTGAAGGTATTTATCAGCTTAGGAGTTCCCTGATAGAGTTTTTTGGGTCACTTACGTAGACCATCATATCATCTGCAAATAGTGAAAGTTGGACTTCTTCCTTTCCAATTTGATTGCCTTTGATCTTCTTTTGTTGTCTTATTGCTCTAGCTAGAACTTCAAGTACAATATTGAAGTGGTATGGAGAGAGTGGAGAGCCTTGTCTTGTTCTTGATTTTAGAGTAATAGCTTTGAATTTCATTACATTTAATTTGATGTTGGCTGTTGGTTTTCTGTATATTGTTTTTATTATCTTTAAGTATGTTCCTGTTATCCATGAACTCTCCTTTATCATGAAGGGGTGTTGGATTCTGTAACAGGTTTTTCAGCATCTAGTGAGATGATCATGTGTTTTTTCTTCTTCAGTTTGTTTATATGGTGGATTACATTGATGGATTTTTATATGTTGAAACATCCCTGCATCCCTGTGATGGAGCTTACTCGATCATGGTGGATGATTTTTCTGATGTATTCTTGGATTTGATTTTCCAGTGTTTTATTGAGCATTTTTGCATCAATGTTCATGAGGGATATTGGTCTGTAGTTTTATTTCTTAGTTGTGTCTTTGTGTGGCTTTGGTCTATCACCATGCATAAAACTTAACTCCAAATGTATCAAAGAACTCAATATAATCCCAGCCACACTGAGCCTATTAGAAGAGAAAGTCGGAAATACCCTTGGATGAAATGATACAAGAGACAGCTTCCTGAACATAACAACAGAAGCACAGACACTGAGATCAACAATTAATAAATGGGACCTCCTGAAACTGAGAAGCTTCTGTAAGGCAAAGGACACTGTCAACAAGGCAAAATGACAGCCCACAGATTGGGAAAAATATTCATCAACCCCACATCTGACAGAGGGCTGATCTCCAAAATTTACAAAGAACTCAAGAAGCTAGCCTCCAAAACACCAAACAATCCAATTAAAAAGTGGGGTACAGAACTAAATAGACAATTCTCAATAGAGGAATCTAAAATGGCTGAAAGGCACATAAGAAAGTGTTCAACATCCTTAGCCATCAGGGAAATGCAAATCAAAACAACTCTGAGATACCATCTTACTCCTGTCAGAATGGCCAAAATCAAAAACACCAATGACAGTTTATGCTGGAAAGGATGTGGAGAAAGGAGAACACTTCTCCACTGCTGGTGGGAGTGCTGATTTGTACAGCCACTTTGGAAATAAGTATGGCGACTCCTCAAGAAAATGGGAATCAGTCTACCATAAGATCCAGCAATTCTACTCCTAGGCATATACCCCAAAAACACATTAATACAATGACATTTGTTCAATGATGTTCATCTCAGCATTATTTGTAATAGCCAGAACCTGGAAACAACTTAGATGCCTGTCAACTGAAGAATGGATAGAGAAAATGTGGTACATTTACACAATGGAGTACTACTCAGTGGGAAAAAAATGGAATCTTGAAATTTGCAGGAAAATGGATGGAACTAGAAGAAACCATTCTAACCCAATCACAAAAAAAAAACCAAACATGGTATGTACAAACATGGTATGTACTCACTCATATGTGGATTTTAGACATAGAATAAAGGATTGCCAGCCTACAATCCATACTGCCAGAGAAGCTAGTAAACAAGGAGGACCTAAGAGAGACATACATGGTCCCCTGGAGAAGGGGAAAGGGATAAGATCTCCTGAGAAAATTGGGAGCAAGGGGACAGGTGAGAGGGAACTAGGAGAGTGAGAAGTGGAGAAAGGAAGGGTGAGGAAGACATGACGGGGCAGGGAGGTTGAGTTGGGGAAGAACATAAGAGAGCAAGATAAGAGATACTATAATAGAGGGTGACATTTTAGGTTTAAAGAGAAATCAGGCACTAGGGAAATGTCTGGAGAGCTACAAAGATGACACCAACTAACAACAGAGTAGAGGCTACCTTAAATGCTCTCCCCTGATAATGAGATTGATGACTAATTCTTATGCCATCCTATAGCCTTTATCCAACAGCAGAAGCAGACACCCACAGAACTGAACTGAAATCCAGTTGCAGACAAGGAAGAGGGATTCACATATGGGTCCATACCAGGCTTATGAAAATCACAGAAACAGCTGACCTGAACAAGGGAGAGCTCTTGGTCCCCAGACTGATAGCTGGAAAACCAGCATGGGACTGATCCAGACCCCCTGTGTGTGTCAGTGAGGAGACCTTGGAAATCTATGGGGCACCTTGAAGTGGATCAGTACTTATCCCTAGCATAGGAATGGACTCTGTGAGCCCATCCCACATGGAAGGATGCTCCCTGAGCCTAGACACAAAGGAGTTGGCCTAGGTCCTATCCCAAAGAATATGACAGACATTGAAGATCCCCTATGGAAGGCCTCACCCTCCCTGGAGATATGTAGGGTATTAGTGGGGGGGGGGCAGGGAAGGAGGGGAGGGAGAGGGACCTAGGATTAACCTGTTAAATAATCTTCTTTCTAATTAAAGTAAAAATAAAAAAAAGAAATTAGGATTTCTACACCAGCTTGTTTCTTGTGTCCATTTGACTAGAAAATCTTTTCCCAACACTTTATTCTGAGGTAACATCTGTCTTTGATGTTGAGATGTGTTTCTTGTATGCAACAGATGGTTGGATTCTGTCTTCCTATCAATCTTGTTACCTGTGTCTTTTACAGAAGAGTTAAGTCCTTTGACATTGAGGGATATTAATGACCATTTATTGTTAATTCTTTTTTGTTTTGGATTTGGTGGTGGTGGTGGTATTTTGTGTGTATTCCCCCCTTTTTTTCTTTTGGTGTTTGGTAAAGTGTGATTATCTATTGCCTATGTTTTTGTGAGCGAAGGTCTCTTCCTTGGGTTGGAGTTTTCCTTCCAGTTCTTTCTGTAGGGCTGGATTTGTGGATATGTATGTTTAAATCTTGTTATGGAATCTTTGTCATGGAATATCTTGTTTTCTCCATCTATAGTGATTGAAAGCTTTTCTGAGTACAGTAGTCTGGGCTGGCATCCATTTTCCCTTCGTGTTTGTAGAATATCTATCCAGGACCTTCTGGCTTTCAGAGTTTCTATTGAGAAGTCGGGTATAATTTTGATAAGTCCGCTTTTATATGTTCGTTGGCCTTTTTTGCTGCTCTTAATATTTTTTCTTAATCTGTAAGTTTGGTGTTTTGATTATATGTTAAGGGGTTCTTTTTTGTGGTCCAGTCTATTTGGTGTTCTGTAAGCTTCTTGTAATTTCATAGGCATATCCTTCTTTAGGTTGGGGAAGTTTTCTTCTGTGATTTTGTTGAATATGTTTTCTGTACCCTTGATCTGTATTTTGTTACCTTCTTCTATACCTATTATTCTTAGGTTTGGCCTTTTACAGTGTCCCATATTTCCTGGATATTTTGTCTTAAGGATTTGTTGTACTTGAGATTTTTTTGGTCGATGACTGTATTTCCTCTGATGAGGCTTCAACACCTGAAATTCTCCCTTCCATCTCTTGTATTCTATTGGTTATACTTACATCTGTAGTTCCTGATTGTTTACCCAGATTTTCTGTTTCCATCATTCCTTCATTCCATGTTTTCTTTATTGCTTCTATTTAAGCTTTCAAGGCTTGAACTGTTTGAATTGTTTCCTTCCCTTGTTTTGTTGTTTTTTTCTTGGATTTCTTTGCATTCGTTAAGAGATTTGTGTTTTTTTTTTTTTTAATTTTTTGGTTTGTCTTTTCCTCTGGTTCTTGAAGGAATTTTCTCATTTCCTCTTTGAGTGTTTCTATCATCTTAGTAAAGTTGTTTTTGAGGTCCTTCTCTTCTGCTTCATCTATGTTAGGATGTTCACGTCTTGCTGGTGGAGAGTCCCTATATTCTGGTGGTGTCATATTGGTCTTTATGTTATTGAGTGTGTTCTTAAACTGTCAGTTTCCTATCTCTTCTTCCAGTGGGTGCAGGTGGGATCTCACCCTCTCCTCTTGTCTCCCAGTGGGTGTAGGTGGACCAAGACTTGAATGTTGGCAACTCTGGATTGTCTGGCCTCTCCTGGTGTTCTCCTCACTCAAGCAGGGCAGGGAGGTTGTAGGGAGGCCAAGACTCAAGTGGATGGTGGAGGGCAGTAGGTGGGCCAAGATTGAACTGTGACCAGACTCAGGGAGTTCCTTCCTGCAAGTGTGGGTCCACTACATTCAGAATGGACCCAGAAAAGTCAAAGTAGGGGATGGGGGGAGTTGGGCCTGAGTGGAACCCATACTCAAGTCAAGTGAGGGCAGGCCTATGGGTTTTGTCCCCCTCAAAAAAAAATTCCAGACAACTTGTGTCTCAGGACTACTCAGCTGGAAATTTCCAGTGAGTGGTCCTGAACAAATTCCATCTTCTTCAGGATTTGACATTTCAATAAAAAGTTTGCTTATGGCCAAATGGTGGAACTGGTTTTTCTCAGGTGAATCTCAGGTTTGATAAAACAATCTATAGAGCAAAATAAATTTCAACAACTCTGTAGGGAACCCAAGTCTTATGTAGACACAGAAGCCCATAAATAATGGGTATGGGGGAACCAATCAGTGAAAAAAATGCTGTAGTGAAAACATGCCAAAACTTTCTACATTGAAAGGCAAAGACAGTTTTATTACTCAGGATACTGAAGGTCTCTGTGCTATTTCATGAGGACAAGAGAAGGGGAAAAATACCAGGAGTATATCAAGAGGAACATCATACTTTCTACAATGTTGAAAAAACATGGCTGAGGGAAGTCTCAGATGCCTATCAGAGAGAAGTGGCCTGAAGAGGCAAGGCCAGCACAGGAAGGGGCAGGAAGACTGTGTAGCTTTGTGAAGGAACAGCAAATTAACACTGAAGAACTTGGGTGCATCTGATTTGATGTTTTCCCCCACAGTGCTTTCTGCAATGTGGTGTGTCAATCTAATAAAGCCCCTCCAGAGAAACATGGGGGCACCATAAGAGCTCCGGCTTTCCTGTAAACTGCTGGACTGCAATCATTAACACAGATCATAAAGCCGATTGTCTTATATCGAAGGAACAAAGGCTGCCTTGGGTTAGTGTATTAATGCAGGGTGCCCTTTCCTCATAGATCCAAAGATTGCAGGGAAAACTATTATGCCAGACTAATACAATTTAATTCTATGATGTCATCTGTCTGGCCTTCAGTAGGACTGACTGCATTCCAGATGGAAATCACTGTAACAAACCAGACTGATAGGATCTAGAGCGGTCCACTACTGAGAGAAGAGCTACAAGAGGATTGATTACTCTGGTCTGCCAGATAGGTGATCTGCTGCCCAGGGCTGCTCTGTATCTTTATTCATGAAAGCTTATTTACTTTTTCATATGTAAGAACTTAGTTGAACTTTATAGCTTTATGAAGAAAAACATTTAATTCTTATTATAAAATTAAAATACAGAGTAAAGAAATATGAAATAATAAAGTAAATAAGAAAATAAACTTTATAAATAAGGAAGAATATATCAGGAATAAAATACATTTCCCAGGTCATAAAAGTCCTCATACAAGGAAGCACATAAATGAATTGAATTATGTAACTAGTTTAACACACATGTATTTTATATGGTAATAAATAGAGCATACAGAAAAACTTAAAATATTCCATTAAAGCTAACATTTCCAATCCACTCAAAATAAATTTATTTTAATCCCTTATTTTAATAATATGCTGTTATAATATCTAGCATTTACTAACTCATTTATTTCTTACAATAGCCCTGTAGTGTGGGTATTTTACACTGTTGGCTTATTGACTATAGGTAACAGACAACTATAATTACTGAGTTGCAGTATACTTTCAAGGTCTACAAGGAAGTTGTGTATTTCTCCCTTTGTAGAGGAAAATATTTTAGAAACAAAATTTTAAAGCGATCTAAAATAATGAAAATTATGACCTGGATATCATTAATTACCACATTTGAGTTCTTACTGGGGACCTATCAAAATTTTTATAAAGTGTGACTAAAATGTCGTTCGCTGTCATGCAGAGGGGCCTATCAAGCAAATCAGAGACGTCCAGCAGTGACCAAGGAAGAATGATTTTTGGCTCAACTCATTATTTGAAGAGAAAAATTTGAAGAGGCTATTTCAAGAAAAATGCTCTCTATTCTCTAGAGACCTTTTCGACACTGACAAGCTGACAGATGGAGGAGACTGCATCACATCGTACTGACCTGGAACTTTAAATAAGTCTCCGGTCTTATTCTTATTTACTGATGATTGTCATCTTCTGCATCGTATGATCTTGTGATTGTGTCTTCTGTAATGTTAAGTTCTGAAGCTGCCTTGTGCTTTCAAATAGCATTACTCTTCAGCACTCCACATTGTCTTGCATCAGAAATCCTGAAGTAATGGAACGAATGATCATCAACAGCCTTCCCTTAGGGGCTGGGAAGCATTGCCATTTCAAGAAGCCAAGTGTGTTCAAAAGCCTTTTGTTGTCTAAAGTGTTCATCTATTTTGTGAGTGTGAGTGTTTGTGTACCGCAGTGTGCACGTGGAGGACGAAAGACAGCGTGTGAGAGTTGATTCTCTTCTTCCACCATGTGGGTCTCAGAGATCATCAGGATTGACAGTAAGTGCTGAGTATCTGCTGAGACATCCCACCAGCCCTTGCATTTCATTGTCAGTGACGAGACACCAGGAAATAATTTGTGACTAATCATTGTGACATTGCTCATCCCATTGTCAGGAAAAACTGTGATCTGTTTTCTTTCTCTCTTTTTGTTTTGGTTCTGGGTACTGAACCAATACTAAGCAGGCTCTGTACTATGGAGCTACATTCCTAGCTCCTAAGGGTTTTGTTGTTGTTGTTTGGTTTTGCTTTTGCTTCTTATTCTTTTCATTCACTATTTATACAAAGCAGCTTTCAAATAAACCAAGAAACTAAAACCTGTTCTCCACATTTCACCTGGCTTCGTTTGTCTGAGGTAGGGGTTCTGTTGCTGTGGTAAAGACCATGATCAAACGCAACATGGGGAGGAAAGATTAAGGGTTTCCTTACATGCCACAGTCCAACAAGAGGAAAGTTAAGGCAGGTACTGACGCAGAAACCTTGGAGGAACACTGTTGACTGGCTTGCTCAGCCTGTAATGTGTAAGACCTCATGCCATTTTATTTAAAATAACTAGATAATAGTATTTAAACTGCCATTTGGGGAGAGAACAACCTGGAAGGAAGAGTTAGTGAGACATCATAGAAGCTTTCAACAAGTCCTCTGGCATCTAGTGTGCTATGATACTGGATACACCTCAGAGCTCGTGGATCTCATTGCAGCCTTAAATCCTACAGTGTCAATTTGCATGTTTCTGTAACATGTACCAAGAACTCTTAATTACTCATACTTCCATTGAAATATTATCACGACTAAGTATGTGAATTCATTAAAGTACTTAGGATGAATGAAAAACATGCAAGCACTTCAGAACAAGTATGGATGCTTAAAATCATTTCTGGGTTTACTTTTAGAAACAAAAAGAAAAATGACAAATGTAAGCAGTATCTGCACCTACTACAAGCATTAATGCTTCAAATGCCCTATCAGGAGTTACTTTATATTTTGAGTCAGACTAGGTACTAAAGGGCTGGAAAGGAAGAGATTGAAAGAGGTGACATATTTATTTTTTATAAGGATAAATCTTTAGAACATTTCTTGGTTTCATACTGCTGGGCAGTAGGAGAGCCATTATACTGCCTATGGGGTAGGCAGTTTCCTTACTCTACTGGTAAAAGAGGAGATAGAAGACAGCTGAGTAGAGTTAAATGAGCAGCCTAGGGTGTGAAACTCCTTTAGCTGAACTTCACCTGTGATGTGAAAATAGCTGGAAGGTACTTGGTGCTGGCCAAAGCTAAGAAAAGATCCCTGTAAGTCAAGGAAACTGCAAAAGATAGCATTGGATTATATATGTCGACTTCCACCTTGTGTATAGCTAAATCCTTCTGAGCCTCAATCATGGCCTGAGCATTTAGCACTTTCTTTTTTTATTTTAGAAACAATCTTATTTTACATATCAATCCCCCATCCCCTCACCCTCCCATCCTCCCATGACCCCCACCGACCCCCCCAAACCCATCCCCACCCACTCCCCAAGGATAGTGAGGCCTTCCACGAGAGATCATCAAAGTCTGTCACATTGAAATATAAAGACTGGATGATCTCTCTAGAGTTTCCATTCTGCTATACCCATGATTTGTTGTGAAATTCTACTCACTGTTTTCAACTCTTCTGTCTATCTTTGTTCTTTTTTTCTTTTCAAACTTCTTCCATTGTTTTTATGTAGTGCAGGTCTGATCTTCCCACTTACCTGTTTAATAATCATCACATTCCATTTCTGGGATCTAGAAAAGCTGTAAAACTCCCTGAATTTTTAGGTCAAGTTTTGTGGAATTGTGTTTTTCCTGGGTCTCTTTTAGCTCCACTGAGTTGCTTAGTAGTCTCTAGACCTAGCTGTAGCTACCACCATGTGATGTACACAGGATATAGTGTACTGCACATACTGTGCCTGAGAGCTTTTGGAACTACATGAGCTTATGACTTGAATACATTCCTCACAGTAAGAACTTTGATTTCACTTGGTCATAATCTCCCAAACAATTATGACTGTGGTGGAGATATTAAAGGAATACATATTGAATTGCCCAATTTTATAGTTATTCGACCTCCATTCCATAGGCAACACCCTACAAAACACATGCACACACTGTAATGTAGATCTGTAGTGTTCTCAGAGGCCCATATATTAAACTCCTGCTTAATGCTGCTGCTGTTGTGATACAGGGTCTCAGTGTAGCCTAGGCATGTAGGAGCACCTAAGTGTTGATCACAGGTAGATTGCTTTTCTGGCACATAAAATGGTTATCCCCAGCAGAGCACAACAAATTACCCAAGACTTCCATTCCATCCCGTTGATATGCTACTTCATTTTTGTGCTGGTGCTGTGTTGCTTTTATTTCTATGGCTGTAGTATAATTTGAAATCAGGTATGTGGTGATACTTCTAGCAGTATTCTTTTTGCTCAGGATTAATTTGGCTATCTGGTATCTCTTTTGATTCTAGATAGCAGTTACAATGCCATGCAACTATAGCCACCTGACTTTCCACAATTACAAAAAGAAATATACACTAAAGAAAATCAGCATCTTTAAGAGATGGTGCTCAGAAAACTGGATGCCAACATGTAAAGTAATGAAATCAGATAACTATCTTTCATCCTGCACAAAACTCACCTCAAAATGGATCACAGACTTCAACGCAAAACCTGATATTTTGAAACTGCTAGAGGAAAATGTGGGCATATACTTCAGCATACAGGCCCAAGCAAGGACTTTCTGAATATGATTACAGAAGCACAGGAAATAAGACCAAAAATTGACAAATGGGATCTCATAAAACTAGAAAGTTTCTCTACAGCATGAGGCATGGTCACATGGACGGAGGAGTTTCACTAGCTGGTGCATCCACATTTGCTTCCTGGGCCATTATGAGAGCTACTTGTAGGACTCCAGAAAGTGGACTCATGCTTGGAAATTGTAGTGGGAGTTTGAGCCCACCACTGATGGGGCTGTTGCTGCAAACTGAGATGTGAGCAGATTTGGTGAGACACTTGTGAAGTCCTTAAGGAAAGAGTTAAATAATATTAATATTATTTAATAATAATAATATTATTTAATAATTTTAATAATAAATAATATTAAAAAGAAAAATCTTTCCCATGTTAAGAATCAGAAATATCTTTATTTAATTCCCAGAGCTCAGCCCTAGTCCATTGCTGTAGATCTCTGCATCTGTTTCCATCAGTTATTGGATAGAATATCTCTGATGACAATTAGGGGAGTCACCAATCTGATTACAGTAGATGGCCAGTTCAGACACCCTATTGCTAGGAGCCTTTTTTATTTTTATTTTTTTTCCTGAAGCTGAGGGCATACCCTGTCAGAACATATCAAGAGCAGGCCAGTACAGATGCATGAATACTAATAGAATGATAGTATATTCAGTGGTCCTGTGCAGAGAGTTCACAATATATATAATATATATATATATATATATATATATATATATATTAAGGGGAGTAACTCTGTATTTATTTGCTTAGAGCAGGACACAGCTTTTCAGAGAAGGCCACACATGATTGTCTGGAAGCACTTCAGATGCAAGAGTTGGATAAAAGAGAACATGAGAATTTGTGTGTCCTGACAAAAGCTACTTGAATCTGGTCAGTTCTCAAGGGATCAGGACATGAGGATTTAAGGAAGAAAACTTATAACCTCTAAAATATAGCTTATTTTCATTGTCAATTTGCTAGCCAGATGTCTGTTGCTGTGACAAAATATCTAAAAGAATCTAATTGTAAAGAGTAAATACATATTTTGGCTCAGAGATTTTAGTGTATAGTCATTTTGTTAGTATTCTTTGGAGCATTATAAACAGAAAATGAATATATATTACAAAGGAACTTTATTAAGTTCACTTACATGATATAGTTCAGGTAATCCAACAAGGGCTGTCTCACACTAGAAAAATCATGAATCTTGTATTTGCTCAGTTCATGCATCTGGAAGGCTTAGCATTCCTGATCTGTTGTTAAAGGCCTAGAAGACACTTTTTTTAAAAAAATTTTTCTCCATTTTTTATTTAAATTAGAAACAAGATTGTTTTACATGTCAATCCCAGTTCCCTCTCCCTCCCCTCCTCCCATGCCCCCCACAACTAACACCCTACCTATCCCATACCCTTTCTGCTTCCCAGGGAGGGTGAGGCCTTCCATAGGGAGTCTTCAGAGTCTGTCATATCCTTTGGGATAGGGTGGGGCCTTTTGATCAGTACTTATCCCTACCATAGGAATGGACTTTGGGAGCCCATTCCACATAAAGGGATGATCCCTGAGGCTAGGAGTCTTAATTGGACTCATCCTTATAAATTCATGAGGATTTCCATGGTGCAAGGTTTCTCCCTAACCCAATAATGGCTCCCTTTATGAAGATGTCTCTTTCATTGCTCTCCCTCTCTGTCCCTCCACCAACTTGACCATCCTGTTCCCCTCATGTTCTCATACCCTTTCCTCTCTTCCCTCCTCTCCCAGTTTACCCAGGAGATCTTATCTATTTCCCATTCCTAGGGTGATCCATGCCTGTCCCTCTTAGTGTCCTCCTTGTTACCTAGCTTCCCTGGAGTTGTAGATTGTAATCTGGTTATCCTTTGCTTTACAAATAACATCCACTTATGAGTGAGTACATACCATGTATGTCTTTCTGGGTCTGTGGTACCTCACTCGGGATTTTTTTTTTCTAGTTCCATCCATTTTCCTGCAAATTTCATGATGTCGTCATTACTCCATTGTGTAAATGTACCACATTTTATTTATCCATTCTTCAGTTGAGGGGCATCTAGGTTGTTTCCAGTTTCTGACTATTACAAATAATGCTGCTATGAATATATGCCCAATCAACTATGATACCATTCTTACTGAGTAATGATGCCACAGTGTGAGACAAATGTCCACAGCAAGGCCAGTGCATATTCCTTATTCTGCCCTTATGCTTTTAAAGTTTGAAAATAGAAATTTAGAAGTCACACAGAAACAATCCACTGAAGTTAGCTAAGGGAAGATAAAACTAAAAGCCATTCACTTTTCGGTTTGAATAATTCATCCTGATTAGGATCCTGAACCCTTTTGTATGCAGAATAGTTTCTGTCAGTGTAGAGCAAAGGGAGTAAGCAACTGGAAATTAAAGACATTTTAATTAAAGGCACAAATATGAAAAATAAAGTGGTATTGGTTATGTTGGTTATTATGCTCACATACACATATGTAATTTAACTTTTGGTTCATAATCATGTAAACACTTTTGCCTGTCACATTCCACCAGAAATCCTGTCCTCATTAGCTTCATCATTTTTTAATCTTCAAAATAAGTTTAGTATAGTAGTATTTGAAACAGTAAGCTTGCAAAAACATCATTTTTAGCTTCATAGTTATACCACAGTTCATTTAAATCATAAACATAGAAGCAATGTGTAAATGAAAAGTTGTTTGACTACAATACATAATTTTCATGTGTTTCATTGGGCTGAAAAGACAAAATACAAAAATTCTCTTCCTTCTCTAAGTAAACCTGGATAATAAATATGCTCATTCTAAGAGCATCGCCCTGGTTCATGAAGCACATCTTAATCATGCATTTCTGGATACAGCTTCCGAGTTATTGAATCACAGGAATACTAAGTTGGTTGATGGCCAAGAGTTTCTGGCTTATTGGGCTCTCTCACAGAGAGAGCAACTGAGGTGACATCAGAGGTCAGCACTGGTTGGTAACTCAGCATAAGTCCTGCCCAGGGTTCTACATGCTGCTAGGATATTATTTATTCTGGTATTTCTGCCAAAGTAAAAATATGTTCTGCAGTCTTCCACACAGCTCTGAATCATATGTGCCTCATTTATATGTGAAAAATAAAACAATTCCTCCCTCACATACCAATGTAAAGAATACCAATAACAAGACAAATAAATCAATGTAGATACAGATATAATGTAAATATTTAGAAAAATATCCCCAAGAATGATTACCACTGGTGAACTCTGAGATAATTAGCCTTTGGCATGAGCAAAGGCAGATACCTCACATTGCTTAGTAAAAATTTTGTTTGGAGCCGGGCGTTGGTGATGCATGCCTTTAATCCCAGCACTCGGGAGGCAGAAGCAGGTGGATCTCTGTGAGTTCGAGGCCAGCCTGTCTCCAGAGCAAGTGCAAGGATAGGCTCCAAAGCTACAGAAAGAAACCCGGTCTCAAAAAAACAGAAAAAAAAATTTGTTTGGGATGGTGGAAAGTTTTAGGAAGGTATGGTGATGCATGACCAAAACCCTAGTAGTTAAGGCATGGGAATTGTTAGTTCAAACCCAGCCTATAGCAAGCCCTTGTCTTAAAACCAAATGGATGAAACATGCCCTGAAATTTTTTAAATGAGTCATGTTACTGGATTTTGAATTATGAGTATTTATATAATTAAATAATATTTTTTCAAGTACAGAAAAATCCTCAGAAATGAATGTAACTCTTCCAATGACTGTAAGTAAACAAGTAAGTAAAAGTCCTTACTTGTATTCTCTCTCTGTCCCCTCATGTCTCCCTATCTCATCTGAAGTAGTTTTTACTATAAGTTCTTACACATTTCTTACAAACTTACCACATTTAAGTTTTAGAATGAATATAAATTACTGTGATTTGTTCCTTAGATGTTTAGTTGGTTTAATGACTTCCAGTCTGGCCTATGTTTCTAATCTTCAAATCTTTGTATTCAGAGCACAAAGATCCAAGTTATCTTCAGTGTAGCACTAATCTTAATATTTATACAGTTTTATGAATTATGATAATAATTCACTTTAAGAATGAGTGAAAAAATGTTAATAATGTATTCTGTTACTTCTTTTTTATTAAATTTACTTTTTAAATTTCAATTTATATTCCAATCAAAGTTCTCCCTCCCACCCCTCTTCCTGCCCCCCACATCCACCAGCCCAACCCTCATCTACTCCTCCCAACAGGTAAGGGCTCCCATGTGGAGTCAGAACATTAAGTTGGGGCAGGATTAAGCCCTTACCCCCTGCCTTAAGGCTGAGAATGACATCCCTTCATAGGGATTGGGCTCCCACAAGCTAGTTCATGCACCAGCAATAGATCCTGGTCCTACTGCCAGGGGCCCCTCAGATAGTTTGAGCTTCACAACTGTTTCCCACATAAGGAGGGCCTAGTTTAGTCCCATGTAGGCTCCACAGCTCTTAGTCTAGAGCTTATGAGTTTCCATGAGTTTGTCACCTGTCTGTAGATTTCTCCATCATGATCTTGACCTCCCTTGCTCATGTATTCCTTCTTCCTTCTCTTTGACTGGATTCTAGGGTTTGGCCTGGTGCTTGGTTGTGGGTCTCTGTACTTGTTTGCATCAGTTACTGGATGAGACTCTATGATGATAATCAGGGTAATCATTAATCTGATTACAGGGCTAGGCCAGTTCTGGCAACTTCTCCACTATTGTAGGACTCCTAGCTGGAGTCCTTCTTGTGGATTCTTGAGAATTTCCCTATAGTGGGAAATTACCAATATGGAGTCAAGTGGAAATATAAGGGTATTTAATAGGGAAAAGCCTTACAGAGCCACCTAGCCAGCCAGCATGGCAGCGGTCTGTACGCAAGCCAAAAGGGGGAAACGAAACTGAAAGGAAGCCCTGACCCTCTCCTTCTAAGTCAACCTGACCACACCCTCGCAGGTATGGTCAGGCAGACCTGTAGCCAGCCCCTAAGCAGGCGTGGCTACAGGTTCACCTACATTTCGCTATTACCAGTTTTCTTCTTAATCTTATGGTGGCTTTCTCTGTCAAGATATGTGTCTATCCTTGCTCTCCCTCTCCGTCACTCTTCTCCCCATGACCATCACATTCCCTCATGTTCTAGACCCTCTTCCCCTCCCCTTTACTCACCAATTTGCCCCCAGTTTACTGAGGAATTCTCATCTAATTCCCCTTCCCAGGGAGATCCAGGTGTGTCCCTCTTAGGATTCTCCTTGTTATCTAGCTTCTCTGGAGCTGTGGATTGTAGTCTGGTTATATTTTCTTTTACTCATTAATGAGTAAATACTGTGTCTTTCTGAGTCTGGGTTACCTCACTCAGGATGTTTTTTTTTTGTTTTTTTTTTTGTTTGTTTGTTTTTTCTAATTCCATCCATTGGCCTGCAAATTTTTATAAATTCAGGTAGCCTTGTCCTTAGGGCATAAATGTGCAGGATTGAGACTTCATCTTGATGGATTTTTCCTGTGATGAATATGAAATGTCTTTCTTCATCTGTTTTGATTACCTTTAGTTTGAAGTCTATTTTGTTAGATATTAGGATAGCTACACTGGCTTGCCTCTTAGGTTCATTTGATTGTGAAGTCTTTTCCCAACCCTTTACTCTGAGGAAAAATCTATCTTTCAAGTTGAGATGAGTATATTGTATGTAGCAGAAGGATGGATCCTGTTTTTGTATTCATTCTGTTAGTCTGTGTCTTTTTTACAGGCAGGTTGATTCCATTGATGTTAATATATATTTATGGCCAGTGATTGTTAATTCATGTTATTTTTGGTTGTTGTTGTTGTTGTTGTTGTTGTGTGTGTGTGTGTGTGTGTGTGTGTGTGTGTGTGTGTGTGTGTGTTGTTGCCCTCCTTAGGATTTTCTGGTGTGGGGTTACCTATTGCCTGTGTTTCTGTGGGTATATCTAACTTCCGTGGGTTGGAGTTTTCCTCTAGTGCTTTCTGAAGGGCTAAATTTGTGGATAAGTACTGTTTAAGTCTAGTTCTGTCATGAAATATCTTATTTTCTGCATCCATGGTGATTGAAAGTTTTGCTTGGTATCAAGGAAAAGACAAACAAAAAATAAGAGAAATCAATAAATTTCTTAAAGAATTCCAAGAATAAGCAATCAAAATGGGTGAAGGAAACAGTTCAAGATTTGAAAATTGAAATACAGGCAATAAAAAACCCCCACAAACCAAGGGGTTTGTGGAAATGGAAAATCTGGGTAAACAAACAGGAACTACAGATGCAATCACAATCAAAAGAATGCAAGAGATGAAAGAATCACAGATATTGAAGATAAGATAGAGGAAATAGACTCATCGGTCAAAGAAATCATTAAAGTCAACAAAGTCATAACACAAAATGTCCAGGAAATCTGAGACACCATGAAAAGACAAAACCTAAGAATAACAGGGATAGAAGAAGTATCTATCCCTTGGGGTTGGTGGCATATGCCTTTAATTCCAGCACTCAGGAGGCAGAGGCAGGCAGAATCTCTATGAGTTTAAGGCCAGCCTGTTCTACAGAGCAAGTTTCAGAACAGGCTCCAAAACAATACAGAGAAACCCTGTCCCAAAAAAACAAACAAAAAAAATTAAAAAAAAGAAGAAGTATCTAGCTCAAAGGCAGAAAATAAATTCAACAAAATTATGGAAGAAAACAAGATAAAAGAAGCCTACAGAACACCAAATAGACTGGACCCCCCCCAAAAGTCCCCTCACCCACATAATAATCAAAACACAAAATATACAGAATAAAGACAGAATATTAAGAGGTGCAAAGGAAAAAGGCCAAATAACATATAAAGACAGACTCATCAGAATAACAGCAGATTTCTCAGTGGAGACTCTGAAAGCAAGAAGATGCTGCACAGATGTTATGCAGACACTAAGAGACCACAGATACCAACCCAGACTAGTATTCTGTTACTTCTATGTGAAGTAAAGTTAGGGAGTTGAGGCTATAGCTCTGTTGTAGAATGCTTGCCTAGCATGGACAAGAACCTGAGTTCCATGGAGCACAGTGATGGTGGCACAATACTGTCTATTTTTCAGTTATCAGAATTGAAACAGTGTTTGCCTAGGGTCTGTTCTGGTGATGACACCTAGAATCCCAGCTCATAGTAAGTTGAGGCAGAGGGTTTATAATACAAGGCCAACCTGAGCTGCATAGTTGAACCATTTCAAAAGGAAGGAAAGACTCAGTTCAAACAAACAAAGCAAAGCACATATTCCATAGGAAATAGTACAGTAGCAGAGATGGGAGTGGATGCTTCAAATTGTTGCAGTTCTTATGACTTTGTTTTTACTCATTGCTACAGAAACTGGTTAACTTATATAGTAAGTTTTAAAACTTATCAACTAAAACAGAAAACTAAGATTAGACATTAAAATCATTGACATTACCATTTGAATTAATTAGGCACTAATGGTAACAGTGTCACTTGAATTATAGGAAATTCTACTAAAATGTGTACAGGTCTATAAAAATATTGGATGTAGTAATAAACTTAATGTATGCTTATACATTTTGACATAGCATATTTTGAGACTAATTACAGGAAACATTTGCTGTGTGAACATATTTTTTTCTGTATGGGTTTGAATCAGTCTTAGATCTGTTATGTCAGCAAGAACTACCTGCTCAAGAACATATTTCATTTAGTAGTATTCAGTATAGCAAATTTCCATCTGTAAACTTGGAATTGCCTGTGGAGTTGAAATACAGAACACTTTACATGTAATGAAAAGCACTATGTTCAATTTGTGAAAGTGTGATTACTGTCTTTTTCTGTTTGGGTGAATCACCATCATCATTAATCAGCCCCATTACCTTCTCCATCATAAATAATCCAGTGAAAGTAGGGTCAGGGCCCTCTCTTTCAGCTACTTTGTCTGATACTTCCAACACCCACATTCAGGAAAGTGTACAAATAGTGTTTCTACTTTGCCTATGAAGGAACAAAAGAAGACAACCTTTAGCTTGCCTAAGTTCAGACTGTTTTTTCATTATCAGAATTGCAATCAAGTAAATATGAATATATCTGAAATGTTTTTACTTGACACTGTCTACAGAGACGAAGTGACAATGAAAATTCTGCAGGCAGGACACCCCTCACAATTGCATTTATTTTTACAACACAAGACTATTAGGATTATGATCTACAATTATTTTAACTGATATATTCATATATAAATATTCAACTAGCCTATAAATATCTGGAACTAAAACACACAGAATGGTGTAAAGCATATTCTAGCGGCAACTGAAGCATAGAACCACAGTGATCAACAGAGCCACGTATGTATGCCATGTGAGTTATCAGAGGCTTGAGTTTTTATTCATAAGCTCTCAGTCCCATAATTATAAAATTACTTTATTACTCATTTCTTTGTCATTCACTGGTAGCATACAATAAATGGGCTTTCAATCTAAAAGAAAGAAAAAACACATGAAGGGAAATGAGGAAGTAATACAAGTATATTACTTGTGCTAGTGCAGTTTATTAATAGAATAAATCAGAAATGAATTTGATGGTATTTGATAGTGCAATGAAATATGTGGCATAATCATAAGTATATAAATACAAATTATATATGATAAATCCAAAGAAGGGAAATTTGGGAATAAAAGTGACAGAAGTATTAAACTGTATGTATCCTGTGAAAGTTATTATAGAGCAAGACATCGGCCCTAGAAAGTCCAGTGTACTCATCAGGTATAGGATCCTATCGACATTAACTAATCTCTGACTACAAATTGAAAAATAAAATATTCAAAGCATAAAATAGCAACAGTAATTCACAATACTTACTATCCAGTTTCTATTATTTATTAAACAATAGAGACTCTACTACCTGAATAATTTGGAGTTGATTATTTTTTTACTCTGCCAGTGTGGGCCTTGATAATATGATCATTCACAATCATAAGGTATTATTCTCAATGTATAATTGTAAAATATTTTCAATGGTGGCCATTGGGTTATGTCCAGAAACACAGTAAGATTCAGCCCAGATGATTTATAATGGAGAAAAATAAGATATAGTCCATTCTACAGTTTCAAAACTAATCATGAATATAAAAGTATATCTGAAATTATATCTTTTTATTTGGATTGCCATTGTAATCATGTTACTCTATCAGTGCCACAAATTTATCAAAGTGATGGAAGAAGAGAGAAACAGATGAAAACTCAAATGGCATCAAGAATATCAAAATTATTAGAATATTAATTGAATGATCATTTAAAATATCTATTTTCAAAAGCCACAGTCATATTTAATAAACAAAGGACTTATTTGTCACTCAAATGAATTTAACATAGTGAAGAAAGACATGGCAACTCATTTTCCATGAACCTGATTGAATTATAATAGTTATGTGGTGTCTGAAGTGTGGGGCAAATTTCAATATTCTCTTTTTCCATGCAATAGTTGGAGCTAATAAAATTATTAGACTGAATCCTTTTGTGGGAATTTCAGCTGTCAAGAGAAAAAAGTAGCATAATATCTAGAAAGATCACATGATAAACAGTCCCAGTGCCTTAGAAGTGGGGTGATAACGACCATGACCCAAGTGAAATGCAATTGTTATATGAAACAGTCATTGCTTCCAATGTTTACTGCACTACTGTTTACAATAAATGAAATGTGGAACCAACCCATATTCTAACCAATGAATAGATAAATGAAATGTGTTGTCATGAAATACTACCCAAGATGACATAAAAAGATGACACCCTTTCATTTGTAGCAGAATGGATGGAAATACAGAGCATATCATATAAACCCAGCCAGGCAGAGAGAAAAGAATGTCATGACTCTTCACTCATGTGGCAATTAACAAGACAACCTTGTAAAGGTGTAAGATGAAATAAATAGTAGACTATTAAAACGGGGACATATAAGGTAGGGGAGGACAGAAAGAAATTAAGGGGCTCCTTGGGGGGGTTGGGATTAGGAAGGGTGCTTGGTGGAGAGGGGAGATGAGGAAGAAGAGTCCTGAGAAAAGTATGGATGGGTAAACATAAGCAACATAGAAGGTATGTGTGCACAAGCATAGCACAGTGACCTGAAGCACTTTGTATATAATGTGTGTGAAACATTGCACAAAGACTTAGTCATATTCATTCATGTATGACTTACACTCAGGCGACTTTCAGCACCAATAAGATATTCCATAAACCTCCATGTTTTACTAAAATCTTAAAAACCAGTAACACAAGTAATACCTGATTAATCTTATGTTGAACAAGTAGTTATGGCAATAGAGCTTAAGAAACTATGTCTTCACGAAACCTCCCTTTGAGTTGCTGGTCAAGGTGATCTAAGATCCTCCCCCAAATAATTCGCTGTAGCCATTGCCCTTGATTACCTACCAGAACATGAGGATCGAGAACCTATTGCTGAAGATACCTGACTCTCTGGACACAGGTATTGAAGGGATAGAGATGAAACAACCTGGAAGTCTCTGTCTTAAGGACTAGTTCTCATAGTATTGGAAGGTGCTATTCTAACTGCCAAGGGAAAAATCAACTAATAGACCTATCCAGATATACCAACATAACAATGTCCTTCCTGGCAAGTTGTTCTCAATAGTTCAATAGTGGTTCTGAGGACAACCAACTTGGACTAATCTACTTGAATTTAAGGTCTGTTCAATAAGAGGGATATCACACTTGGTACTATAAAGCTAGCTGACTATATATGGCTGGAGAGGTCACAGAAATGAGAATAGAACTTTCTACTGCCATTTTTAAAAACCAATATAACTTCTAACTATATTCTAAATATTAATTCTTATGTCCATAAGGAAGAGCAGCTCTCTGTCCTCATCAAAGAAGCTTCTTATTGCTGTAGATGAAGGCCATTACAGAGATTCATAATTGTTCAAAAAGCAGAGAATAAGTAATACTGGGATGATTATCCCCCATTGGTACATCTGTAGGGAACATCAGGATACATCTGCAGGGAACATCACAGAAGAGGATGTGGAAAGATTGCATTAGCCAGAAGACCAGGAATCCTATTGCTACATAATGCCCCCTAAGCATCACAGGGGAAATGTACTCATCCAATCTCAATAATGTGGTTCCCTGAAGAGAACCTATATGATACCTATTGACATGCCAACATGGATGGGAGAAAATTCACAAGGCCCACCCCTAGATGAAGAGTTATTGGTAATCAAAGGCTGCTAAGAGAGGGAGAATGTGCCTTTTCTGGGGACAAATTATCCAATCCCAATTGGTCAGTCCTAAACACATTTACATATGAGCAGCACTAAATAGACTTGGTAGGTCATGTGATTGTGAATCCAAAAAAGAGAGGAAGAAGGAATTGTAGGGGGAAGAAAGTTTGTAAATGATGTAAATATACTATTTGCATATAAAATTCTCAAAAACAAAATGAAAACATTTAAAAAGAAACTATGCCTATATAGAGTAATGGGAAACTCACACTAGTAGTCCATAGTGATTCAGATGGGCAGGGTTATAAGTGAGTAATGTAGTTTAAAAGTTGTCTCTTCATCACTAAATGTTCATAAAGCAGAAAACTATCCTGTATTATTCATACTCTACACTGTTAAGCTCATTGTTATCAAATTCATGGTTCTAATATGGACCTTATGTTAATAAATAGTTGATTTGACTTAAGGTTATTTTTATGCTTTGTAATCTGCACAATAAGTGATGAAAATAATACTAATCTCTCCCAAATTATTGTCCTCCTTTCTTAAAATGATGACTAAGAATAGAGATAACCCTGAGAGGCTGTGGCTCTACCTCAGTGCAGTGAAGAACAGACATCAGACTTCTAGAGCTCATGTAAGTGCCAGGTGGGCATAGGGACCTGCCTTCAATTCCAGTTACAGAAAACAGAGAGGGTATCCCCAGAACAAACTGGCTAGCAAGAGTTGCCATATGAGTTCTTGGTTATTGAGGGATGTTGCCTCACTAATTAAGAAAGAGCTAGCCAATAAGAAGCCTGAACCATTGGCCAAAAAGTTTATAAATAATATCAGTCTCTGTGTGTTTATTTGGGGCTAAATTGCTATGGGATCAGGTGGGACAGAAGCTCTGTCTACATCAGATAAATACAGTTTACATATCTCACCAAATAAACTTCTTCTTTTGCAGCAAACAGAAACTATTAGAGAAGATCATAACTATTCAAAATGTAAAGAACAACTGCCAGTGAGTGGACAAGCCCAATTAATATATCAACTCAACACCTAAGACTCAGTGGCCATTGCAGAAGAGGGGACAGAAAAATTGAAAAATCAGAGGAAAAGGATATAATATCTAATGTGAGCTGGTGTCTTCTATATATGAAAGGTAAGCTTCACACAGGAAATTCCAACAAATATTACCAATAAGCTACATTCCTAGAAGAAGAGCTACAAGCAATTAATGGATGCTGAGAGAGGAAGAATCACTTTTTTCCAAGGACAAGCCCCCTGATATGGTATCCAATCTCAAGAGGTCAGCCCTAAACACATGTGAACAATACTAAATGATGCTAGCAGGTTGTATTTATAAACACACACACACACACACACACACACACACACACACACACACACTTACACCAATTATAATTAAATAATCAAGGCCATGAATTTAAAGGGTGGGGGGAACATGGGAGGAACTGGATGGAGAAGAGGGAAGGAGAAATGTAAATATAGCTCTCATTTATGAAATTCTTAATAAATAAAACTATATATAGAAATATTAATAATCAGCCCTTTACCTGTTTCAATATACATGATCATGATATTTTAAGTAAAAGAGGTGATTGTCAAAACATTATTTAAAAGCCACAGGAAATGTAGTAGGTGAATATACTCATAAATAATATGTGTACATAACTATTAAGATCACCATATTCTTTTATTTTAATCTGAAGATGAGAGGAGAAAAATTAATTTTATGGCACATTTTAAATAGAAGGGCAGAGAAATTCTAACACCTAACCTGACTGTCTCTTTGATACCATCCTACTGTGTACTCCACATCCTCTGTACTCTTGAAATGGGATCTTTTCTTCATCTGCTTTTTATAAAAATCTGTGAATCTGAGTCACTGTCATAGGCTCTTTGGTATAGGCTAAATACATTACTTAAGAGAGCCAAAAAGTCTTGCATTAGAAATACTTTTATCATGCCATAAATATTAGCATTCAGGTCACCTCTTTGGCTGGCAAAATTTCTCCAACTGACTTATACTTAGGTGTCTTGGAGTTGCCATGGTGAGGGAATGGAAACATGCAGCTAGAGCACTCATTAGTGTATACTTTAATTCTACCTTTCAAAAGGAGTGGGGCTTTGAGTGCACATGATACAGAAGAACTACAGCTGGATAGCTTGGCATAAGGAACATGACTAGATAAGACATGATGACACAGCAAGGGATGACTGTGGGCAACTATAATGTTTGGGGGATTATGTTGGAGAGAAAGCATGGGGAAAAGCCTATTAAGTAGATGGGGTATGGTGTCAACTGATCCTACTACCTGTTCCAAGGTTGTGTATTTCACCTGGATGCAATTCCTTAACTACAATGTATACAGTTCAACTCCAGCAAAGGAAAGGGGGCAGGAGTTAACAAGGAGTAAGTGTGTGCCAACTGAAGATAGCAAATGTCACTGTGCTTTTAGAATTCTTTTTCAATTCTCTTGAGTTTATGTGCTTAAATTTCTTATGTGTTAAAACAAAATGACTTGCTATATTACAAAACAAAAGTAAACTCAAACACAAAAGAAGTAGCATCAGGAGATGCACTCAAGACCAATCAGATCATAGAGATAAGTGAGCTGCTATAAGTCAGGATGGCCAGGCAGCCTAGGTCACATCTTGTTAGCTCTGTCACAGTAAGAAGGTGGCTTAAATGACTTGTTTTTCAGTTCCTTCCTCTGCACAGAAGTTCAGTAACACTCATATCAGAGTACAGGTATATAGGGATTGCTCAGCAGGACACTCCGAAAATGGCAACTTGATAAGGAGCTATTACTATGACTGCTGCATTTCGAGCACTTAAAGGAAGCAAAAATTTTGTGTATTTCTGGCATCTAAATAAAGCACAGGTTTTGTGACCCTTAGGTCTGAGGGTGTTTGGATGTTGAGGGGATTCCTTAGGTAGAAATGATTTTGTGCATGGAAGAAGGCCATATTTCATGAAACAGGATAGCAGGTAAGCATCTGGAAATAACTATGACATCTCTTAAAAAGACAGTAATAGAGTAATCTCACAAGAGACTCAGGTTAGATAGATACAGATAGTAAAAGGGCCTGCTACATTAAAGTTTATTGAAGATAATTAATAATAGGCTGGGCTATCCTTAAATGAGCTGGTATTAACAAAAAGAGGGGGTGGTACTTAGGGATGCTCTCAGTGCTGACATTTATATTTTAATTTTTTAAAGAAAGGAATGTGTATCCATGTGTCTATGTGTAGGCATGTCCACAGGGGATCATCAGATCTTCTAGAGGTGCAGTTAAAGGGAGTTGTAAGATACCCAACATAGGTGCTATGAACCACATTGGGTCCTCTGCAAGAGAAATGTGTGCACTTAACCTCTGAGCAAGCTCTACAGCTCTCAGGGCTAAATTTTAAACAGAATATCTAAGACCTGTTCTCATAAATTGTCAGACACTTTCATAGGCATAGAATTGAGAACACTGCTCTGTTCTTCACTAGCAGGCTTATCTGCAGTAGGGGCCATGTCCAGAAAAAGAGGAACATGTAATTACTAAACTAGAAAACCTATTGAGAGGCAAAAGGTATTGACAAAGAAAGTGATAATATATGCTGTTTGACAGGTGATTGAAGATAATTTTTCTTTCTTTATGATTAAATAGCAAACTCGCAAAAATAGGCTTAGGTTGCAATGAAATAGCATTCCAAAATAGGAATATTTATAATGTTTACTGTGCTTGTTCAGCTGGAACCTCCAGCCCACCCCTGCATGATCCAGAAAGCCCCATTCCTGTCTCTCTTTCCAAACTCCACTCCCACAGAGGGTCTTAGAACAAAGGAAAGGTCCCCAAAAGACCAGTTCTACATTCTTGGTGGCTATGGAAACTCCTTCCCTGAAATTGCCAGCTGCCCAAGTCCCCACATAAAGCACTCAGCTTTTGATCATACTTGGGCACAAAACCAGCTTGTGGAGGACATGGCATCACCCCTTCCTGTAGGGGGATGCTGTAGCCACACCTGTTTAGGGACTGGCTACAGGTGTGCCTGACCACACCTGCAAGGGCAGGTCAGGGTGATGTAGGGAAGGTTTAAGAGTGAGCAGAATTCACGGGGAGCCCCTGTTTTCCCTTTCATCTTCGGATTGCTGTACTTACTGCTGCCCTGCTGGCTGGCTAGGTTACCCTGTAACTAAGACTTTTCCCTATTAAATTCACTTGTATTTTTACCTGGCTCTGTATTGGTAATTTCCCACATTATCTGGTTGTCAGAAATGGGATATTGTAAACCTAGTCCCCGTTTGGGAGAGCCTGTGGGTACCACCCAGATGGCACTAGCTGGCCTGGAAAGGGCTCCTTCTCTCCACAGGTGCTCCCGGATCACATCCTACCTGCTGCACCGTCACACAAGCACTTTCCCGTTGCTCCTGAACTGCTCAGAACAGTCTGCCCAGCTGGGAGAGTTCTCCACACCTCCCCACAGTTTTACTGCTGCAGTTTCTAGCTGCATGCATGGGACTGGCTCGGACTTCAGCCTACCCATGCCCAGAGGCCTCCTGCCCTTGATCCGAGTAGGCCTCCAGAGTAGGCCTCGGCTTTCAGCAGGGTCTGCGACATTCCCTGGCCACAACAACCATAAAGCTGTGTCTATTTCAATGGTTGCAGCCAGAAGGCTGTACACTTACAGATAAAGTGTAACCTGTGTGACCTGTGTGACCACAGTTCCACCACTGCTGCCGCCATCTTGCCTGACCCACAGTTGCCAAAATCCATGCGAACTACCTGAACACCTGCACCACCTGCTGGTCATAGTTACTTCATCTGGAGTAGAAATCAGGTAAAATCATGGCAGAATATTTATCATTTGCTAAAATTGGTAATTTTTTTGCTTATTACATGAATTCAGTATTTGAGGAGGACACTAATCTGCCAATTACCTGCCTATATGCAGTTATGGCAGTTAGCATGCTGGTACAAGTAACATTACTAGCCAGAGGTCTCAGGAACAGGGACACCTCTTTTCAGATGACTTTTGGGTTTAGCTAATATAGATATAGTTAGGATGTGACATAAGCAGATTATTGTATCTTCTTATATTTCACCTTTATGATTGTTAATTTTGGATACATTACACTGTTAAGTTTTAATCCTCTTTTACACTAAAAAGGGAATTGTAGGGGATGTTGTAGCCATGCCTGCTTAGGGGCTGGCTACAGGTGTGCCTGACCACACCTGCGAGGGCATGGTCAGGTTGACATAGGGAAGGTTTAAGAGTGAGAGGTGCTCATGGGGAGCCCCTGCTTTCCCTTTCATCTTCAGCTTGCTGTACTTACTGCTGCCCCACTGGCTGGCTAGGTTGCTCTGTAAGTAAGGCTTTTCCCTATTAAATTCCCTTGTATTTTTACCTGGTTCCATATTGGTGATTTCCCACAGTACCTGACCTATAACCTATATAATTACCTTGCTTTTCTTTGTGGGTACAGCTTCTCTGGCCTCAATCTCTGGGACTGGAGTAACTGCCCAGGAGTTGCTTTGCTCAAATAAACCTGTTGTTATGCTTTTTCAATTTAGCTTGATTGGTTTACTGAGTCAGTGGAGAAACTTATTACTGGGGGCAGGTGGCAGAAAACCTTTTAGTAATATGTAGCATAAATTATATGTCATATTTGCTGTTGTTTACAATACAATATATTTATGCTTCAAATATTTCCTTAAACATATTCCAGTTGCATGACATTTTAATCAATTGACTTGGGGCAGGGTATCCTGGGTTTGATAATATGGAAAAGAGATATCCTGCTTGTCAATATAAAACAAAACAACAGCCTCACCTCAAGGAAAATAAGACATAGTTTATTCTGAGCCAGTTATGAGTGCCCATGATCCAAGAACACATTTGGGTTGTTCACAATAACATGTACCAATGTAGAAATGGATTCATTTTGGGTCTATAGTTACAGAGCAAAAGAAAAAAAATCATAGCCAGGCAGTGGTGGCACATGGTTTTAATCCCAGAATTAGGGAGGCAGAGGCAGGTAGATCTCTGTGAGATTGAGGCCAGCCTGGTCTACAGATCGAGTTCAAGGACAGCCTCCAAAGCTACTGAGAAACTCTGTCTCAAAACAAAACAAAACAAAACAAAACAAAAAATCATAAGGCACTTACCCCCATATATTGGTGGAAATGTGAGGTAGGTGGATAGTTATAACAGAATGGGATCTTTCATATCATTCTCAACTATGGGGCTGAAAATTTAACTGGATAGTGATAAGATGGATATTGTGCCAGACAGAGGGGAGCCATGAATGATTATTTAAGGAATTAAAGGCAGAAAGGAGACTTTGCTTTGGATCTGTACCATTCCAGCTCTCTACCATCATGGAGTTCCAAGTAACACTGCAAAATCCTTTGTTTCAGTGGAGTTTGTTTTCTGGGATTGTCAGTTCAAATTGCTTAGCCTTCTAGTGCAAATCATGCTGAAAGTTTGTGTTTATAAATAACATCACTGGTGAATGTAAGGAATTTATGGAAGTAAATTTTTCTGAGCTGTGGAATGTGACAAGCTCCATGTCCTACCTAAGATAGAACAACCTAACAGCAAAACCCCAGGGTGATTCCCCTCCCTGTTTTGTTTTACTTTGTTTTGTTTAATTGTACATGTTTAGCTTAAAGAAGCAAATACTCAGTAAGGGTATATTAACAAACATTTAAAGTAATAAAACAACTGACATATGGAAAGTGTAGACTATTATTTGTAGTGCCACAAGATAGAAATTGTTCTATGAGTTCAAGAAAGACAATAGCCAGTTCTAGCTAAGAAAGCAATTTCTAGAATGAGATTAGAATAGCTCATCTTGCTTCATAATGATGGAAGATCATGGTTATAAGGCAAAAAGGAATAATCAATTAAGTACTTCAATGATTTTTCCTATGATTTATATGTTAGCATCACAACAAGAGTTACTAGAGCGGCTACAACCAGAGTCCCACCTCAGATTGATTCAGCACCAAGTCTAGCCATAATTCCACAGACAGTGACATCTCTGTTAGACAGCAGGATTGTAAAAGCAAGCTTAGCTATGACAAGTCTTAGTGGTGTCGAATCATCTTTCTTATCATTGAATAAGAGAGAGACTCAAAATCACCCTGATAAGACCATGACATGTTACAATGAATGGAGGTAATCAGGTTTCAAGGCAACTCAGACCAGGAAGGAGGATGCTATGAATCCTGCTGCCAGAAAACAGATACTTCCTTGTGATGAAAAGAAATTCTTTTAAACTTGTAGTATTTAAGAAAATAAATAAAACAAATGTGCCAGCCTCACCTGTAGCCACATATGCCTACCCAAGGCTTAAGCTCAACACAACTTACACACTTCCATTCTATCTATTGCCATTTCCTCCAAAATTTTGAATATTATAAAATATCATAAACTGCATAGCACCTCAATGATTTCAGCCAATGAGATCAATCTCCTAATTTCCGCCCCAAAAAACAAGATCCTAGTCAGCCAGCCTTAAGTCTAAGGTTTTCCCTGAATTCCTTGAAAATGTTTTATTATTTTGACTATTCTGTCTCCATAATGCTTAAAAATGCTTGAAGAATTAAATTTATCTAATTTATTTTAATTAACTAACTACTTGTATTACTTTTTCAAGAGAAAAATAGAGTGGGGAGGAACATAAATCCATTGATAAATTCTTCCAAATGATAAAATTCGAAGACATGGTTGTGCACTCAATTATATTGTATCAGTGTTCAAAAATCCACTTCTGAAACTTGAAAAACTTCAAATCCAGAATCAAGGCTAGAGATCCATATTTAAAAGTTATATGCATCCAAGAAACAATTAAAGCTAACCTTTTAAGTTCATTCCATTAGTTTATTTGATACCAGCTATATGGAAGGATACACTGTTGTATACTAGAAGAGAAAAAGAAAATTCCAACTGGATGATTGTCTCTCCTCAGAGCTTTCATTTCTGTAAAACTTGAATGAGATGGAGAGAGTAAGTTCTCACAGTCAGAGTGCTGTTTTCAAAGCATATGGCCCAACATGGGGACTCGGGGAAAGTGGAAAAGGAGGAAGAGGAAAGGAAGGTAAATAATGATGATGAAAAGGGCAAGAAATCAACAGTTTGTACGTAATTCTTTCACTCGAGACAAGATTAGGTATAGATGCTTCAAAGTAGTTATATCTGTGTAAGAGGGTTTGATTCTTCTTTGTCCTCTCGATTTTCTTGTTCAAGTTTTTTCAACTTTCCGGATTTTTTTCTCTTATTTTTGCTCTGTGATTATTCTCTGTGCACTGAATGCTTTTAGAGAGGCTGATTCTTCTGGTAGTGTTTCCCAAGCTGCCAACTTAGGATGAAGTTTGAAAATGAGCTATTGAATCTGTGTGGGAACATTTAGAAGTTTGCTTTGCCAAATGCTGAAAACCTTTCATGCCAAAACTACATTCTAAACTCACAGTCCCTGGATAGAACATAAGCTACATAATTTGTGGATCTCAAGCAAAACAAAAACATTTATCTTCTTATTCAAAAGGAAAGCATTTCAAGAAGTCTCTGAATTAACTAAGCATTAAAACTAAGCATTAAAAGCATTAAACTAAGAGGTCTCCATCACTGCAAAGATCATCTGTTCACAACAGCAACTACAGCTTTTATTACTGCAAAAACTATATGTCCTTGTGTAGACACTCACCAAAAACTCAACACATCCAGGTGTGGTAGTGTGAGCCTTAAATCTAGCACTTGGGAGGCAGCAGCAGGTTGATCTCTGTGAGTTTGAGGCCAACCTGGTCTTCAGAACAAGTTTCTGGACCACCAGGGCTGCACAGAGAAATCCTGTCTTGAAAAACAAAACAAAACAATAATAACAAAATAAACAAACAAAAACACTCAGCAGAAATCAACAATTAATGAAAGATGGTCTGAAGGCCAATCAATCCAGCAGCCAGGCCTTCAACAGCCTAATTATCTATATTAAATTTGGTAAACTGAGAAACTTAATGCCAAGTAGAATTCAGAGATAAAATAAAGTAAGCCCAGTTAAATTGTTTTATGTATTTATTATATGGATTTTTGCTTTTCAGATAGGGTCTTGCAATATAAAGATTGGCTTTGAACAACCCACTTGTCTCAGCGTCTCTAAGGCTACAATTGTAGGTACGTGCTACAGTAATCAAATTACAAAACTGGTTGTTGAATTATAAGCATATTTCATGATTACATGAAACATTTGGAACATAACATTTGGAACAAAGTTCCAAAGTAAAAAGAATTTTTATCTGAAATTCAAGTTAAATGGGTAGCCTAAGTTTAACTAACTACAATTCTGAAAATTAGTTACAGATTTATCTCATTAAATTCTTTATAAGGCATATTGCTCTATATTATAGTGCCTTGTAAGAGAATGTCTTATTTAATATACGATAATTTTATGATGTTGTTAATGAAAATATTATTCTAACTACTAAGAAATACTCCCTTAGAATCCACATACGAGAAAATTCTTTCAGGTCATATTGTTATATATGCGTATATCTCACCACTATTGTAATGAATGAGGCATTGATGCTTCTGATATTTCTCTTTCTTGGCTTCTTTGATGGAACTGTGGAATGCATTTCCTATAAGGAGTGTGTGTGTGTGTGTGTGTGTGTGTGTGTGTGTGTGTGTGTGTGTGTGTGTAGATATATAGAGAGGAAGAGAGGTAATAGTTTATCTAATATTGCAACCTTATTAATGATTGCACATTTTCTTATATCTCTCATTCGCTGCTATTTCTACCTGCATCTCAACATCCTCATGCATATTTTGTTTTATTTGTTTCTTTTCATTCCATTACTTTATACATATTTTTCTGAGCAGCCTTTTTAAATAATGAAGAAAATGACTAAATGTATAATCATTATCAAACTGCTTGACAAATTTATCCATCATTTATGAGGTCAAGTTGCTTACTACCTCTAATGTACCATATACTTAAAAATGTATAAATATATTCAGACTAAAAATAAATAAACAAAAATACTGTTATTCATCAAATTAGAATTTAAGGAAAGGACTTAGAATGAGATTGCATGTGAATATTATAAAATCACTAACCAAAAATGCATTTAAAGAATAACAGAAAGGCAAGCACCATATTTTAAAGGTGATGTTAACATGAAGTCTAGATGTCTGAAAAGCATTGTAAATTAATTACAAAGTACCTTTATGCACATATTTATTTACTAAATATTTTTATTTTATGAAAGGAAGTTTAAGTTCAAAAGCATATACAATACACTATGTAATTAAATGAAAGGCATTCTATATTGTAATAATTTTAT
The DNA here is from genome assembly GCF_003668045.3 of Cricetulus griseus. NCBI lineage: Eukaryota > Metazoa > Chordata > Mammalia > Rodentia > Cricetidae > Cricetulus > Cricetulus griseus. The sequence goes on along the minus strand of NC_048597.1, from coordinate 187,767,220 downwards.
TGTTGATCATATAGAATTATCTGGATCTAAGGGCTTTGACTTATTTGTTATGTGAAATAAAAATAGCTCTTTGGGACAAGTGATTCATTACCTTATCTCAATAAGATTGGTACAAGTCATTAACTTTATAATGGGATTTTCCTTTCTTTGACACTCTACAAGAGACAAATAGTAATAATTATTACATATTGATCCATTTATAACAAACTCAGTGAATAAGAATTTTCACTTATCAATCAGGTTTTTATAGCAATAAATATATTTTGTAAATTTTATTACTCAAGAATGTTATCATTTGGAAGAATAATACTTAAAACTTTTCAAGTATAAAAATAAAACCTTGAATTTGAATGCAATAATGGAAGTCTCATCATAAGTTGTAATACACTGTGAGTGTATGAAATATGTCATTAACTATTGTATTAGCAAAATTTTATCCATTAATATTTATTATATTCAAATGTGCTAGAAGCAAAAGATTTTCTAATGTCAATTCACATTGTCAGGCTTTGTAAAATGAAGTTTCCTTTTTAGACACATTCAACCCAGGGCAATGCCTACAACACTATTTTCCAATAAACACAACTCAGTCTCCTGGTTTACAACTATTCTCCAAGGAAATTTCAGGTCACCTTTGAGAAAGTTTGCTCTGCAAACTGTAAACTATGTCTAAAAAAAAAATGTCCTCAGCCCAAAAGTCAGGATGTTTCTGTGCAAAAGTAATGTAATATTGATAATGTATTCCAAATAAGACATTTTGACCAACTTTACAGATATTAAGCTAAAGTGTATTAGCAATTTTTATGTAAAATTCAATTTCCACCCATTATTTCTTGAAAAATGTGTGGGTGTGATTTTTATTTCCCTCCCATTCTAATGTGGCAAGGACCATATCCATAAAAAAAGGTAACTTACAGATTTACATAATGCAAATAAAACCTGAAAATCAAGGCTATATTCTGACAGTGTGATTGGGTGAGAAGTTTTTGCTCTCATTGAGATGAAGAGCTCCTGTTTTCATGCCTTACCCTGTATGGTTCATGCTGTTTCACTGACATTCCTTTGCTACGGGGAATCCTCTCTCCCCACTTTGGAGTAAGCATGAGTGTTTTGTATATCCAATTAGACAGACATGTGACATGAGAATTTAAGACCACTGATTTTGTTATATTCTTTCCTTGATAACTATGTAATAATACATGTGCTGGTTAGTTTTTTGTCAACTTTACACAAACTAGTATTACATGGTAAGAGACTATTTTAATTGAGAAATTGCTTCCATCAAATTGGCCTGTGACCATGCCTGTGAGGCATTCTTAATATAGCCAGAGTAGCTGGAGAACATCAAGAAAACAGGCGCTCTAATGCTACATAATCTGTGCACAAATGAGCTCACAGAGACAGGAAAAATTCACAGGGCCTGCACGGGCCTGAGCTAGATGGGGTCTAGAGCTAACAGAGAAGTAGACACAAGGCCCCATTCCTAACCAGAAGCTATCTCTAACTGGCAACCATTTCTAAATGAAAAATTGGTTTTCTTAAAAGAAGCCTCAGTGAGTAAACTACTGCTAAGAGTAGACTGTATACCCAGCAGCAGATGGCCAACAGACAATGAACATCTTTGGAGGTTTCTTTCTTATAATGTCATATCATGGCTTTTCTTTTTAAATTTTTCTTACTTCTCATTTTTACTTTATTTTCTTTATACATATTTTCTTCTTTCTTTTTACTCTAGAGGTCTCCATGAGTGTATGTGTGTGTGTGTGTGTGTGTGTGTGTGTGTGTGTGTGTGTGTGTGTGTGTGTAGTAATGCCTTCCAGTTTAATGTTTTTATGGGATTCCTGAGTATGTGAAATAATGGGTCTCTGACTCTATATGTTTCTTGTGCCTTTTTTGGCTCTTCCCAAACCAACAGCTAACATCATCATAATGGAGCAACCTTGAAGCAATCCCATTAAAACCAGGAATGAGATAGAGCTGCCCACCATCCCAATCCTTTTCAATATAAACTTTGAGGCACTAGCTGAAGAAAGAAGACAAGATAAAGAAATGGAAGGAATACAAATAGGGAAAGCAGTTATACTGCTCTTATCTGCAGATAATAGGATATCAGACATAAGGGATCCTAATGGTTCCACCAGAAATCTTCTGGAAATGAACAATTTTAGCAAAGTAAGAATACAAAATCAACCTACAAAATTAAGTACACTTTGTATATATCAGCAACAAACACTCTGAAGAGGAGACTACAGAAAAACTTCAGTTCACAATAGCCTCCAAAGAAAGAAAGATGTAGGAATAAAGCTAACCCAGAAAGTGAAAGACCTCTGTAATGAAATTTATAATCTCTGAAGAGAGAGATTGAGGATGGCACTAGAGAATGGAAAGACATCCATGTTCATTTTACTGGCTACCTTTATGTCAACTTGATACAAACTGGAGTCATCATAGAGGAAGGAGCCACGATTGAGAAAATGCCTCTATAAGATCCTGCTGTATTACAGCCTAGAGAGGAGCATTTTCTTAATTATTGACTTATTAGGGAGGGCACAGGCATTGTGGGTGAGCCACCCCTGGGCAAGCCATGAGAAACAAGCTAGTAAACAACACCACTCTGTGGCATATGCATCAGCTCCTGCCTCCAGTTCCTGCTCTGCTTGAGTTCCTGTCCTGACTTCATTTGATGATGGACATTGATATGAAAGAATAAGCCAAATATTCTCTTTCTTCCCAAATTTTTTTTTGGTCATTGTGTTTTGTCACAGCAATATCAATCACAGCAAAGTCATCTATGAACTGTTAAAAGTAATATTGTAAAAATGAACATTCTATAAAAAGCAATTTACAGATTCAGTGCAACAATTTCAATCAAAATCCCCATCTTATTTATTTACAGACAGAAAAAAAAATAAATCTTAAACTATCTGTTGTTTGATGTATTGCTTATGATCTAATAGAGATCAGTTAAGCAAAGCAGTCATCTATCCCCTTGAGAGTTCTCACCTCTACCAATGCTCAGATTGAAGGAGGGAAACACTGAACATCAGATTACATCTCCAGACTGCACTGCTCCTCACTAAATCTCAGACTGCTCCTGAGACTGCACTGAGCTCATTTATTCTCTCTAATGCTGGGATTAAAGGTGTGAGCTCTGTTTCTCTTTTAGCCTGATTTACTCCTATAGCCCTGGGTAGCCTTGAACTCACAGAAATCCATCTGCCTCTGTCTCCTGAGTCTTGGGATTAAAGGTATATCCACCAGTACTCAGCTTCTATAGCTAACTAGCATAGCTGGCTTTCCTTCTGATCTCCAGTGGCTTTATTAGACCATAAACAATATATCACCACAAACTGTAAGCACAAAAGACTCAAGCAAACCCCCAGGGGGGAAACAAACAAAATGAACTCCCACAATGTTAGAAGTATTATTGTATGAGATTCCAAGCAAGCTATATTACAGAGAAATAGTAATAAAAACAGCATGTTACAACCACAAAACAGACATGTAGATGAATGTAATCAAATAGAAGGTCCAAATATAAATTTATGTAACTACAGCTACCTGCTATTTGATAAAAAAATGTCAAAATACATACTAGAGAACAGACAGCATCTTCAAAAAATGTTTCTGGGAAAAATAGATGTCCACATATAGAAGAACAAAATTAGAGCAGTACCTATCATGCTGCACAAAAGGCAAATCCAAATGGATTAAGGGCCTAAATTTGAATCCTGAAACTGCTAGAAGAAGCCATAAACAGTACCCAGATGTACATTCAGAAAAGGAGTTTCAAAATGAAATTCCATTTGCCCAGGAATTAAAATCAGAAATTGACAAATTAGACATTTTAAAACTGAAAAGCTTCTGTACAGCTGAAGAAACAAATCAAGTAAGTGACAAAGAAACCCACAGAGTAGGAGCAAAGCTTCATCATCTATGTACCTGATGGAGGATTAGTAGCTAGAATATATAAAGAACTAAAGCAGCATCACAAGAACAAGCAATCCAATCAAAGCATGGGCTGTAGATCTGAACAGAGTGTTCTCAAAAAAAGAACTACAAGTTGATGAGGGATTTCCCAGGAAGTCTTCATCATCCTTTGTAAATAGGGAAATTCAAATAAAAATGACTGTGAGATTTCATCTACTCCACCAGAATGGCTAAGTCATAAAAAGAAAATAACTGACCACATATGAGGATGTGTTAAAGAGCACACATTTGATATTGGTGGGATTGCAAACTCATGCATTCCTTGTCAAAATCAGTGGGAACAATTTCCAGAAGGCTAAAAGGAAATCTACCATTTGGACCAACTTACCACTCCTTGGCACATACCCAAAGGACTCACCATCCTGCTCCACAGATACTTGCTCACCAATGCTTATTGCTGCTCTATTCACAATAGTTAAGAAATGAAACAACCATTTAACCACGACTGGACAATTAAAATGTGATAGAGATATACAGTAACACAATACACTTTTTAGCTATAAAGAAAAATGAGATAACAAAATTTTCAAGTATTTGGAAATATAAAATAAACTAACTGACTGAGGTAACACAGAACCAGAAGACAATGTACAGCAAGCATAGCCCTTGGGCATATTACTAATGAACTGTTTATAATTTATGTGTAATTTGTGGCTTTGTCTAATCTATTTAATCCCTTTGTCTTTGTTTACCTCTTGTAAAATTGAGATAATAATATTCACTCCTGTTAATAGAACATAGTCTGATGAAAACTGTTACTTGGTATGAAGAATATTTAACACATTCTAATTAAAGAGACATCTTCTGTTTTTCAGGTATAATCTAGTTTTACTATTTAGCTGGGTATCTCTACTTCTTTACTAATCTGAAAAAGAAATGATGAGGTTAAGTTATGTGTTGGAAATGATACTGTAAAAAAGGGACAATGCCTCCCTCTGTTGCCTGGTGTCTGTGAAGCATGTACAGAGCCAGAGAAAAGCCAAGAGTCTAAAGGTAGGCTTCTACAGGGCTGTGTGCACTCTTTTTGGAAGACCTCTGGGATAAGCTTTATCTAAGTTTCTGGAAGTTTCCATGTTCTTTGCCTCATGAGTCCCTCTGTCTTCAAACCCAACATAGCAGGGCTAGGCTTTCTCAAACTGACATTGATTTATTTTCTTTCTTTCATTCTTTTTTCATTTTTTGTTTGGTTTCATTCATGCTCATAACTCTTAGGACTAGACTGTGTCCTATCTGGGATAATGTGCCTTACAATCTATTTCATCATTTACCATATATGGTGCCATGTGAGCAGATAAGAACACGAAATCTCTAGAAAGCATTATCTAGCTCAACACAGAAATAAAGAAATAAAACCCCTGCAAAGAATTGGAAAGTATATGAAAAATCCCAGAATTCTAATTTAGTCTTGTATGTGTAAATATTACAAAAAACAAAGCTTTTCTATCTGAAACTGTATCATTAATGAAGAAAAAATAATGTTGGCTCATAATTATTGGAAACAACACAATGAACTAAATTATGTAATTGTATGCTAACAGGAATGCCATTATTCAGGAAGCAAAAAAAATATATAGGATGTACAAATCTGCTTTGAGTACAAGAATGGCAACTAGATGCAGGAGACTCCTTACTCTATTGTACAAAGCACAACCGCATCACAGTGGTGAGTGGCCCTGCACAGAAACGTCAGTGATAAAGTAGAAACACACTTTCTGCTCCTTTAGGGGTCTGTTTCACTTTATAAAATAATCCGCTGACTTAAATCTCAAGAAACTTTGCTAAAGACAAAATCAATTTATATCATAACATTTCACAATGTTGTTTGAAAGAGATTTCCAGTGATATATATATATAATTATATATATATATATATATAGGGTGATATTTCTCTTTCTTCCTCAGTATTGGTACCACTGTATCATAAGTCTTGGTGTTTTTATTTCACTTTCATTTTTCCCACTGTATGGCAAATTATCTTCTTTTAAAATTATAAGTATAATCTTTCTTTTGTTTAAAAAGTATTTATTTGGAGATAGACAGATGGTTCAGAAGTAAGAGCATTTACTATTCATCCAGATAACCTGGGTTTGATGGTCAGACCTCTATCGGAATCTAATAATTACCTATAACTCCAGCTCCAAGGGATCAGGTGCCCTCTTCTGACCTCTCAGGCCCTGAGCATGCGTGTGGTGCACAGATATACATTCAGGCAAAACATTCATACATGTACAATATATTCTTTAAACGATTTACTTATGTTTGTTTTATGTATACGAGTATTTTGGCTGCAAGCACATGTATGCAGCATATTTGTGCCTGGAGTCAGCTGAGGCCTGAAGAGAGGAGCCAATCCTCTGGAACTGGAGTCACTCACAACTGTGAGATGTTGCTGGTACTGAGAAGGCAGCCCATGTTCTCTGTAAAAGCAGCAAGTGTTCCTAACATCTGAGCCTTCTCTCCAGCTCTGAAATTATACTTTCACTGTTGCCTACTACTAACCTTCATCAACTTACTACAGGGTTCCTATGAGAAAACGATATAAGAATCAGCCTATATTGGTTGTCTTATTTTAAGAAGTACTGAGAAGATTTAATTCATAGTTACTGAACATCATGCCTTATGTTGAGCAACATTATTTACAATTTGATAGTCATCTAGTTGTCATTTTGACCCTATGACTTAGGAGCTACTGATAACCTAGTATACAGATGAACAACCTGAATTATAGAAAAGTTAAATAATTTCCCCCAAGATGGGGCAAATGCAAGTAGCAAGTAGGACTCGTGCTGTGGGTTGACTCTATTAACCTGTATCTATTTTGTTAAGCGGACAAATTAGGGGAGTCAAGCACATTTGTGTGTTCTGAGGTTTATGAGAACTAGCATGTTAATTTCAGTATGTGCTCATGCTAACCCATTCTACAGGGAAGAGGAGTGTATATCTGAAAGAAAAAAAAAATACTCAGGTAAAGAAAGGGGAAGAGGAGAGGAGTGGAGAGGACAGAGACAAGGAGGAAGGAAGGGAGCAAGGGAGAGAGGAAGGGGGGAGGGAAGGATGAGCCCTTGATAATGATTCCCATTACCCAGGGAGGAAGGAGATTAATGCCACACCCTAAGATAGAAACAGCAAGCAGCCTCCTATTTTCTTAGTTTGGCCTTGTCATTTCTCTCTCAGCCAAGCAACACAAAGCTGCCAGGCTGTTTGTCTAAAGAACTTCTTACATCATCTTTTTCTCCTACCCCAGAACCTAAAATAACTTTGTGATCCTTACATGAGCAAGTCCAAACTACTCCATCTGGCATGGAAGAACCTTGCGTGTCTTTTTTTGTTTTGTTTTGTTTACCCTATCATATTTGCCTGATCATCTATTCACTCCAATCACAGATCTCTAAAACCTTGACCTCATCTCAGACTCCCTATTTTTCTGACATTCTGTAACCCATCTCTCAGCAAATTCCACTCCCTCTGAGGTCAGATCATACAAACCCAATCAGTTCTTAACATGTTTAATACCACCCTGGAGTCAATACCTATCAGGGCTTTGAAACACTGATAGAGTTGCCTAACCGGTTGAGCTGCTTCCAAACCTGCCCTTCTACAGAATCTTTCTGTTGGGGAGTTTGAAACCTGCCATGGAAAAATAGTGAACCGACATCTACAAAAACAATCAAGAGGAAAGAAACACAACAACAGATACAGTATGTGTGTTCACCTCAACTCATCAGATTCTGGCCCATGAGATGGCTCACTGGCTAACAGAGTTCACCATACAAGCTTCACAGCCTGAGTATGAGCCCCGGATCCCATAACTGCAAGGACAAGTATCCATTCCTGAGAACTCTGACCTCCATACGCATGCCCACAGGTGCATTGTAGCCTCGCACACAATTTTAATTTTAGAAAGAAGCAGCCAGGTTCTTGTAATTGATCAACAGATCCAACAGTGACATTTAAAATATTTGATTGGGTTAGGGGGCTTGCATCACATCTTCCAAGCTCTAGGTTTTGTCCCCAGAAACACTAAGTGAATATATAATTATTTTTTTTTAAAGTTGTGCTACAATGTATCTAAAATTTATCATTTTAACTATTTACATATAAATTCATTAACATTACATACACCCACATGACTATTATCCACTTTAGAAATGTCACCATCTGAAGTTGAAATTCTGTGGCCACTTCTCATCCCCTCATCCCCAGAAAGCACTGCACTATTTCCCTGTGTGAGTATGATTATTCTACAGAATTGAGATTATAATATCTGTCCTTCAGTATCTGGCTTACTTAGTTTCATAAAATATTCTTGAAGTTCAGCCATGGTATATAATATGTATTAGAACTTCATTTGTTCTGAATGTCCAATAATACTATGTTGTACATATATTCCATGTCTTGTTTGTTTTGTTAATGTTTGGCTGTTGTGAATGCAGGTACTATGAAAGTGTGTGTGAAATGCGTGAGATTTTACCTTTAAGTCTTGTATTGCTACAAGTGCAATTGCTGGATCTCACAGTCTTTCTTTGTTTCCTTTGAGGAACTCTCATACAGTTTCCTGCTGTATCTTGCATATTGAACAATGGTTCCATTTTATGACTAAAGATGTGAGCTCTTGGGTTCCTGTGTTATCCACGAGGCCTGATACTTGCTGACATGCTTTTCCGCTAGGGTGGAGTCATCCCTCTGGGACTGTAAGGTCAAATAAAAATTTTCTTCTATAACTTGCCTTGGTCATTGTGTTTTATTACACTAATAGAAAAGCCACACTCAGAAGAAAGCAATTTGAACAATTAGATATTTCTTTGAAAGACAGAAGAATTAAAAGCATGATCTCCAGTAGTAGTTAAGGACAATATCTCTTAATGAGATAGCATCTGGTAGGTATGCCTGGAAAGGTGTTGAGGTGGACAAAGAAACACATGCACAGTGGAGTGACATGTGTGTTGTGGTCAATGTACATGTGTGGTAGAAGAGAAACTGATGACAGTGAAAAAGGGATGTAACCAAAGGTAACAATGAAGATATTGCAATTATGCCTATAGTGTAATCTAGGGGGAAAAGTGAGTCACATAGGAGGTCAGCTGGGGAAGTACTAGGTGTCAGGGATTAGTCAGAACAAATAGGAAAGAATGAAAGCAATGATTAGAAAATATAGGTTTTAATTTAGTATTATGGAGAGGATTTGATGTGCTATCTGAGTCATGTTAGAGGCTAACTTGATTAGATGAAAATAGGCACGGCATTCCCAGGATTCAGGATGCTGAAGTATCATGTGTTTGAAATCTGGATTAACCATATAGGTCTGAAAATGGGGAAGGTGAATAATAAATGTACACATTCTCAACAGCTCTATTTGGGAGGTTTAGGAGATGTGGTCTGATTGAAGGAAGTATATCACTGGGGGTGGGCTTTGAAGATTCAAAACCTTGTGCCATTTCCAGGATGCTCTCTGTGCTTCCTGCTTGTGTTTCAAGAAATGAGTCCTGGATTCACATAGAATTAGATAGTCCTTACACTGAGTTTTCTGAACGTATAGTGGATACAGTTCATAAAATTGCTCCAGTTGCCATTAGCTGCCTCTATGTAGTCATTATGGAATTTAACCTTCTATAACTACAAATATAAATAAACCTTCTTTCTTATAAGTTACTATGGCCATGGTGTTTTATCACAGCAACAAAAAATAACTATTACAGGGTGGGGATGATAAAAATATTTCTTAATATGCATTTAAAAGCCTAGTGGCTAAAGTATTGGAAAGTTAGCATGTGCAGATACTGCACTGGCCAGGAATTAAGACAGAACCTATGTATTAGAATGAAGGAATGAAAAGGAATGATCTATAGATTATAGCAGGAAAGAAAGAGAGAGAGAGAAAGAGAAGAAAAGAAAAGAAGAGAAAAGATATGTGTCCAAATTCCTCATAGCTTCCTTAAAATTGAATTATTTTGTACAACTGAATTAACCTTGAACAATCCTGTGTTTGGAATAACATATCTACTTTTGGAATAATACTATATTTACTTTTTATCAAGTTATAATATCCTAATTAGGAAAGAAAGATGGGTTAATAAATGTGTCACTTTTTAGATATGAAGTAAGTCAGTTCAACGAAGGAGAAACACAAGGAGAAAAGAGTCTGACATTAAAAATGATTGACAGAAATTCAGGAAAATTAGTAGCAGAAATTACCTGAGTGGTGAATTTGTGAAAATGAAAGTCTTTGGATCATATGAGTTGTTCCTGGATACACATAAAATTAGATCCACCTTACACTGATTCTTCTGAACACATCTAATGGAACGTATAAAGCTGTTCAAAGGGCACTGGGAGTTTCAGTGATACAGTGTTTTCTAATCCTGTCTGTTGGCTTACATTATGATAATTCATGTCATAGGTAAGATTCCTTGTGGTTAATATTTTTCTAGGGATTCTGTTTAGACAGTCATGTGAGTTCTGCTCTGCTCAGGACAAAGTGGTTCTTTCAGGTTACATCAAGGTGTCTGAGTCATAGATGCTTGTGTTTAAAGTTTAAAGTCACAGCTTCAGCTGGAAAAATGTTAGGAAACCAGAACCTAACACAGAACCTGGAGTATACGCTCTGTTTTCTCTTTGAATTTATTCATAGAATTTACTCTAAGAATTTCAAAGAGGTTGTATTGTGGTACCATTGGGTGTTTTATTGTTGTTTTGAACATTGTTGTCTGAGGAGAAAGCCTTAATAAAATAGTACTTGTCAGTCATAATACTTCCTGTAACAACAGTCAATATCAAGAAGGAAATGTGTTACCTTCTAAATGTGCTGAGCCTCAGCTTTTAAATTAGAATTACATTGTAATAAAACCATTTACACAGATGCTTGATACCTATTCTTGGCTTTGTTTTGTAGTAAAAATTTGATGAGTACTTAAGTTTTGGTTAAACATGTAACAATATATGATAACGTTCTCCTTTATCATATTTAAACAAAGGATAATAATAATAATAATATTCATGGTATTGTAATGTACATTAAAAGATTCATGTAAAGCTATGAAATAAAATATATAAGATAACCTTATTAATGTTATAATAATTATTATAATATTAGCTATAATAACTATTATACCTGCACAGTTGCTTTACTCTGAAACATCTTCTTCCAAAGGAACAGAACACAGGGAAATTTAATTGAACTCATAAAGGCAGAGAGTGACTGGGAACTGTGGCTTGGAGCCTCAGAAGTCAATGGCACCTGAACTAGGAAGGCATTCAGAACTGTCTTTCTGCCTCTAGTGTGTATTTCAACACACCTGTCTCAGTTTTTCATCCATTAAATGACTCCTGCCTGATTATTTCTAAGGTGAAATGATATTGTCACAGCCCCTGAATCTACATGTTGTAGTTCCTGTCACATGACACAACTAACTAGCTACATAGCAGAGAAAAAGTTTAATCTTGAAGTTTTTAAGTCTTAATTTTAAAGTTTCAAACTTTAATTTTGGTCAGTAATATTCTCCTGACCTAGGTAGCTTGGAGTGGGTTTATGCTTTTAAACTAACAGCCTTCCTTCCTCTTAATACTTGTGACTGTTTCGAGAGAAAAGAATACTTCCTGCACCAGGGAAGCTTCCTACTCCCAATTTTTTCCATGGCTCTAAAGCCACCCTCTCTCTGATATATTGATCTGATTTAGGAATAACAATGAACACTCAGAATCCTTGTACCTGGAGGAACTTGATTTTGTTTTTGTATCAAGCATGTCTATTCAGAGCCCACTGTTCTATGGCTGTATTTAAGGGAAGTGAGCTCTGGCTAAGTCTATGCCTGGTACTTATATCTAAGACTGGAGTGCAAAGGAAGAAATATGAATATTCTTTATAATTGACAGTCCTTTTAGAAGCATGTGGATAGATAGGGATAACTCCATACTGGGGAGAGCACTGATAGAATTTTCTTCCTACCCATTGCAGTATTTCAACTCCACAGTGCCCAGTGTTTACATGATGAGTAGTTACTTAAAGTAACTGAAAATTGTACTAACTACAAGTACCGCCTACGATAAGATTAGTTCCACCCCAGAAGATAACATATCAGCATATGTCAAGATGACACATCTGCCCCTAAGTATACTATGACCACATCCAGATGTGGTTCTCTGTGATATATTTATTCTTTCATATACTGAGAGTCGGCTGTGGGTGTAGGCAAGGGAAAAGGTAGCTATGATCAGTCTGTTGTTTGTGTAGAGGTAGAGAGGGAGAAAGCCAGAAACACATGTTTTAACCATAGCACACATCATTTTCTATAAAGAAAAGAAATAGTAGGGATCTCCAGCCTGACCATGGAGTAAATTCTAAGCCACATATCTGTTTCTATTTACTCTAAAAGGAGGATTTTCCTGATTAATTTTCTTCAATGGATATGTTTGAAAGAGGCAAATGATAGATTTCATCTGCAGGGCTAATTGTTTACTTCATCCATTTCTGTTAATATGCTTTTAATGTACTGGATGTTGAAAATGGTTGAGCAGTAACAGAAAAGTTTCTAGGCTTGAGGGGTCTCTGATAAGGCAAACATTTATTCCTTTGCTTGTTATTTCATTTCTGATAACTTCACAGTATAATAATTTGCATTATAAATCTTGGATCAAAAGCAGTGCAACCTAACTGATGTTTCTGCCAATAACTGTTCTTTGTACCCTGTGGATCACTTTATAACTCTATTGACTGGCTCCTGCTAAGCCCTCAACTGATGACAGTTAGGCAAATTCATCTCTGACCTGTTCTGTAGCATCCCAGTGGGTAGTCCTTTAAAATACCTGGACAGAGAATCATCTCTGCCAGTCTAGGAGTAAACATTAAGAAATATCTAAATAAACTCTAATGTTTAATCTGTATGAATACACTAAATTTTAATATATTTTTTATTTTAGTTAACATATCATAGTATTATTTATGGGGTAAAATATGCTATTTTTAAATAAACATAGAACATGTACTAATCGAATCATACTAATTCACATTTCTATCTCATTTATGTTGGAAGTCTTTAAGCTCTTGGGTGATAGTTGCTCTTTCTTTCTATATATACATATACATATATATATAATGTGTTATAATATAATAAAATAATTATATATAAAATAGTATTATAGTACAATAATATTGCTATAATACATAATATAATATATATAATTGTTAACTAGTCACTCCACTATGCTGAACACTGGAACTTACAGTATCAAACAGTGTTTTGATATCCATAATTTAATATGTATATATTTTTCCTCCACCCCAAACTGTGAATCTCTAGTAAAAGTTACCGAACTTTTGATCAACCTTATCTTTGGTAGATGAGAAACAATAGACAGCATTTGTTTATCTGGGTTTCTTCCAGTAATATCCATTTGCTGTGAATGGCTAGCCTTCTATCAGCAGAGTGTTTCAGAGAGGGTTCATCCAAGGGACCATGATAAAACCTAACAGTTGAAAAGATTCACAGCATAAATCAGGAGGTAATATCTGTACAAGTTTGTGAGGATCATTAAGAGACAAAGCTACATGAGGAAAACTTTTACATCGAAATTAACATGAGTCAATATATCATAAGGTCAAATATAAAATTAATATGAGGTCAAATGCCAATGGACAACTGGCTGGACCATGTAACAGGATTCTGTAGAAGATTGATGCAACTAATCAGCTGGGAGTTTGTTTATTTATTTGTTTGTTTTGTTTTATTATTACATCAGACTCATGCATAAAGTATGAGAACCTGGTGTAACACAAATTAATAAAAGACCTAGAGGCTGATATTGGTGTTCAAACTTCAAGTTGAATATCAGAGAAGCAAAGCAGCTGGCCACTAGCTTCTTACCTCTACCTCAGGCTGAATAGACTAAGCCTGTCTCCACCAGCTCTCACCAAGCCTCAGACTGTATGTAACCTCTCCTCAGTGTGACTGGAGAACCAATGCCTCATACTGAATACTGAAGACTCCCCTTCTATCTTTTATATCCCTCTAGTGCTGGGATTAAAGGCTTGTGATCTGTTACTCTTTTAGAGTGATTCAATCTTCTGTAGATAAGGGTGTCCTGGAACTCAGGCAGACCCATTTACCTCTTAATCTCGAGTCCTAGGAATAAAGGTGTGTACCACCACCTCCTAGTTTCTGGTAGCTGGGATTAAAGGTGTGTGCCTGGCTGGCTTCTACCGCTTGTGGCTGACTTTGCTTTCTGAATCCTCAGTAAAGCTTCAATAAATCATAAATAATATATCATTACAACCTGGAAGATGTGTTTTAAAAAAGTCAGTTAAAGGCAGCATCCAAGCAATGAATCTGAAAAGAATATATAGCTAGGTGATATTTCTTGCTTTCACATATGATGAATTTTGTATATTTATTTTAAATACTAACAACAACACCTATTATTTAATGAGAAAACAGAGTATCTCAAGTAAAAAACAATTATTGGTTATAAACAATTTGCTAAATCAAACATTTTTAAATTGGGACTATTTCTGTATATCTATTTTTAACATTTTGAGACTACCTGATAATTTTACTATAGAGGTCTACGTCTTGCTTGCTTATCCTGATTTTATCTCACAGCTTTTGCTTACCTAGTTTTTGTATATGAATAGATTATATAACAGTTCATCATCAAAAGAAGTGAAAGAACTCAGACACGTCAGGAGTCTGGAGGCAGGAACTCATGCAGAGGACATGGAGGAGTGCTGCTCACTGGCTTGCTCATCATCGCTTGCTCAACCTGCTGTCTTATATAACCCAGGACCATCAGCAAAGGGACAGGACTACCAACAATTGTCTGGGTCCCCACACATCAATCAATCAAGAAAATGCTCCACAGCCTGATCTTATGTAGGCATCTTCTCAACTGAGGCTCCCTCCTTTCAGATGACTCTGTCCCAGTTTGTGACATAAATTAGCTAGCACACCACGAAACCTTATTTCATCCAATCCAAAACTGAAATCAATCTCTCTGTCTCCCTGTCTCTCTGTCTCTCTGTCTCTCTCTCTCTCTCTGTCTGTCTCTCTCTCTCTCTGTCTCTCTGTCTCTCTCTCTCTCTCTCTCTCTCTCTCTCTCTCTCTCTCTCTCTCTCTCTCTCTGCCTCTCACCTTCACAGTTTGTCTTCATAAGTTGACTTCATTTCCTCACCTTCTACATAGCATTATTCCATGCAGTCAGAAAAGATGGAGGGAAGGCACACACTCCAGGTTACATCAGCTAATCTCAGCTTAAGGACAGCTTCCAGTTTCAATGTAGCACATTAATATACATCCATATATTAAGGAATTATAGAATTATAAAATAATCCTATATACAGTTTGGGGATATATAATCTTTAAAATATTTTATTTTATTTTACTTTCTGTATGTGAATGTTTTGCCTGTATGTATCTCTGTGCACCATGTGTGTGTGTCTAGTCCTCAAAGAGGCCAAAAGGAGTCAATGGATCCCCTCTCTGTGCACCATGTGTGTGTGTCTAGTCCTCAAAGAGGCCAAAAGGAGTCAATGGATCCCCTTGGACTGAAGATATAGATAACTATGAGCTACCATTAGCATGCTGGGAATCAATGAACCCATGTCCTCTGGAAGAATAGCCAACACTCTTAAACTCTAAGCAATCTCTCAAGCCCAAAATATACTTTTTAAAAAGTTCAGTAGAGACAGGAATGATCAACTATGGACTGAGAAGAATGTTCAACCCTGCAAGGACTTCATGTGGTGAATAACGTTGGTACATAGGAACTTTAGCTGAGTTGATAATACCATCATCTTTAAACTAGTTGGAGGTTATGTGGACCCTGCTACATCCTTATACATTTAACATGTCCAAGATATACTTCGAGTCAAAAAACCATTGTCAAAAATGATGGAATTTATATGTCATATGTAATCTCTGCTTGGTATTATTGAATGGTTTAAGCATCCTGGATTCCTGAAGTGTAAATCTAATTAATCTTACCAAAAAAGGTATAGGAATCAGATATCAGGGTAAAAACCTGCAGGAACAGAGAAGCAGAGGAGCAGCTGCCAGTTTCTTCCTACCTCTGCACTTCCTTGGTCCAAAAGGGCTGAGATCTTCTCTAAGACCCGCCTTACCACTTGTCTCCTCTCTCTATATTCCACAAAACATCTATGGTCATCTGGTGGCTAGCTCCATCCTTGGACTTTAAGCAAGATTTATTTGTCAGAACACAATGAAAATATCACAGAACAGTTTCCCATAATGATGGGGGATGTCCTTCTGTATTCTATGAATATATGTTTCTTTTATTGGTTAATGAGTAAAGCTGTTTAGGTCAATGAACAGGCAGCAGGTAGCCAGGCAGGAAGTATAGGTGAGACTACAAGATGAGGAGAATGCTGGGAGATCAGAGAGAAGAAGGAGCAAGCCACAACCACACATTACTCCCTAGCACCTCAGCAGAAAAGAGAGCAAGTTCCTGTTTCTACCTGCTTATATCCTATTTCTGCCCAGCCATCTCACTTTCTGTCTGTACAGACCTCCAGACCTCTATGGTTAGCTAGTGGCAAGCTCCATTCTCTGACCTTTAGTTGCACAAGCAAGATATCACCACACCACACCATTCTTTATTTCTAGTAAAACATGGAAAGTTAGGTCATGGTTGATGCTGAACACTTAGGCTGTCAGTAATGCAAGAAAATTCTATTATTTCCAGGTCCATTACCCACAGGAGAGATTGGAAAATGTTGGCTCTTTTAAGAAAGGCCTGTTAGGTCAATCAAGGACCTTTATATTCTGTGTTAGTTTTCCCCCAGTGAAAGTCATTCTGTCTCTACTTCATTCTTACTCTGTTTGTGTATGAATTCTCACTACTTTATTTACTATAGTCACAAATTTAAGATGCCCAGCACTAGATAGATGATGGTGGATGACAGAAATAATGGTATATTTAGGAAATTTATTTTAATTGTTCCCTTATTCAGTGCTACTCAAGGCCTACTCAATGAGAGCATGAGGGAGATTTTGCAATGAGTGTGTGTTTGCATACATGTGGAGGTATGAAAATATCACTTTAGTTCCTTGTCATGTGAGACTTTGGATCTTTAGATGACTCAAAAGGCTTCAAGGGTCATGGTTGCTCAGTTTATTGCCAGCTTGAGACTCATGATTCAGTTACCTGGGATTTTTTTCCCTAAAACTCTGCTTGTAAAGACTCCCTAATTCCTATTTTTACCATGAAAGCTCCTCTGCCTGTGATGATGATTTATTTCCAAAGCTCAATCATTCTATTTTTTTCTGCTGATTGAACTTGGCCACAGACTGAGGATGGGTAAAAATGGGATGGGGAAGGATCTTTTATTATCATGACCAACAGCACCCCTTCCTCCTGCTAACTGAGTGATGGAATGTTCTTCACAAAGTAGTAAAGAGAATATTTTGGGGATTGCCTTAGTTAAGGTTCTATTGATGTGATGAGGCACTATGACAAAAGCAACTTGGAGAGGAAAGGGTTTCTTTGAACCAAACTTCCACATCACTATTCATCATCAAAGGAAGTTAGGACAGGAACTCAAACAGGGCAGGAACTTGGAGGCAGGAGCTGATGCAGAGACCATAGAGGAGTGTTTCCTACTGGCTTTCTCTCCATGGCTTCTCAGTCCACTATTTTTATAGAACCCAGGGCCACCAGCTTAGGGGTGGTACTGCCCACAATAGGCTGAGCTGTCTGTCATCCATCAATCACTAGTTAAGAAAATGCTCTGCAGGTTTGCTTACAGCCTCATCGTATGGAGGCATTTTTTTCAATCTCAGTAACTTCTTCTCAGATGACAACAGCTTATGTCAAGTTGACATAAAAATAACCAGCACAGGGAATAAATGTTAGATGGCTGTTTTAGCACTGGAGTTAGGATTAGGGAGGGGGACTGAGTCTGACAGATGTGCAATATTTGGATTCTCTATTAGGATTCTGTGTCACTTTCACTGTTCCTGCTCAATCTGCCTATTACAACTCATCTGATTCCTAGCTAATTCTTCTAAGTAGACCTCAGATGTTTTAAATGAGTGACCTGGATTTTCTTATAAACTCAGAACTTGAGTTCAGAGCAGGAATCTGAATTACTGTAAAGCAACATGCTCCCACCATACATGTTCCCACCACACATGCTCCCAGCATATATGCCCCACCCTACACGTGTTCCCACCACACACGTGTTCCCACCCCACAGGTTCCCAACACCTGTGCAGGTATTTGATACTTTTCTCACTACAATGTTAATATTGGCAATCAACCAGCCTAAGTCTCACCATTCAACATCAGGTTCATCGAATACTTGTTTGTGCGGTGGCAGAGACTACCATTTTCTCTCTCCGGGTTGAGAAAGCTCTCTCTGGATTGGGTCCACACCTGGTGTAGCTAGTCTCTCATTCAATGAGGTTCTCTTACTTTCAGCCCATCTGTCACCTGATACTAAAATAAGTTATACGTCTAATGTTTTTGTTTGAATATGAGGCTTTCCCCCTCTTGAATGACTTTTTGTTAGTACATGGGGACAAACATCTAATTATTCCAGATAGGGCTTCAACAGAAGACAAGAAATGATTTCGAGGCTGAAAGCAGGAGCACCTCTGAAGTTTCCTGCTCAGCTTGTAGGCAACTCTACCAAAAGATCTCATCTTGTGCTAGGCATGCTAGTGCACACCTCTAATCTCAGCACACAAGAGGCAGAAGCAGGTGAATATCTGTGAGGGTAAGGCCATCCTGGTCTACATGGTGAGATTCATCCAGGCCACCCAAGCCTATATAATGGGACCCTGACTAAGAAGGAGGGATTCTCCTCTTTCTCTCCATTTGAGATTTCTAAGCATTACCTTAAGTTCACATTTCCCATTAGATTTCCAAGCCATAAGAGCCTTCTTCTTTCTGTTGTCAATGAATTCTATGTAAAAATTTGATTGACTTACTTTAAAGCAAATGCCTTCCCTCAGTTCAAAGGTGGTACTCTGTGAAAACTTAATTTAGGGCTGAGGGTTTGAAACACTTTTGGAATACATCTCAGGTAAGCAATTCTGCTACTTAGAAGACAAAAACAAAGCAACAAAGAAACAACACCCCATACTGTGTTTTTGCCTTATGTCATCACATTAAACTTTTACAGATTTATAAAGTTTAACAGCATCTCTTTGCATTGATGGATGCTATTACTATTTCAGCTTTAGGAATATGAATGTAGAGACAGTGGGATTTGTGTTTCTGTGCTAAGGGGTCACAGTCAACACAGGATAAAAACAGAATTTTTATTAAAACAAACTGTCCTGGAACATGAGCCCATACTTGGTAATGCTAGATATCAAGTCTTACTGCATCTGGAATTTATTTTGAGTCTTTCTCCATCCTTTCAGCCAGCTCCCAAGTCACACACAGAGACATATTATTAATTATGAAAGCTCGGCCTTTGGATTAGGCTTGTTTCTATCTATTTCTTAAACTTAAACTAACCCACTTCTATTAATCTGCATCCTGCCATGTGACTCATGGTTCTCATTTCTCCTGCACATCCTGCTTCCCCTGGCTGTCTGGCAACCCTAACTTCTTTTTTCCAGCATTCTCTGGAATGGGAGGCCTGGAAATCCTGCCTAGCTATTGCCTGTTTAAGTTTTTAAACCAGTCACAGTTACTTATCTTTATATAGTGTAATCAAATACCTTGTAAAAGGAATTATGCCTTCTTCCATCATGTTTCATTCTACAAATAGTCATATTCCAACTATTGTGGGAATGAGGCTCTGAAAAAATTCAGGCAGACACAAGAGGTTACTCAAAGCAAGATTTATTACTGGGCATCGTGGAAGAAACTAATTGGTCAGTGACAACAGTACAAACTCAGGAGCGTTCATTTCAGCAAGTATTTAATCAGAAAAACCACAAACATCTGTGCCCAGTTACAGTTACATTTTCCCACCAATCAGGATTCAGGGATTAGAGACTTTCCTAGTACACTTACCTTATTCTCATTGGTTGGTTTACTCAAATGTGGTAGGGTTGCTTGTCAAGCATTCATGTCTCAACATGCCAACAAGGGTATAGTGACCCAGGGAGGTTTGGGGAGCTTGAACTTTATTTGACCCATACTCAAGATGGAAGTTTCATTGAAAATGTCTTCAGTTTGGTTCCCTCTTACACAACCACCTTTTTACGGTGGACTTTAAATTAAATTAAAAATATGGTTTTGTATAGTAACAAATAGCTTTCCATTCTAATTATTCAAGACAACAATGCCCTTCAAGGTTTTGCAATTCTTTTCCTTTGTGTAACACTATCCTTCGGTGTATTTCTTCAACTAACAATCATACTGATTATGATTTTTTCCACCTACATTTCTAAGTAAACTTGGAACTTTGGGAGTTTAGCTGCTATTTCTATTTCAAATATACTAGGAAAAAAATCTGTTTGTAGTGATGATGAAGGCAAAAACTCTACTGTCACTCCATATAATTCTTTTATGATGCTTTATACCAATAAACAGTGACAAGATTCTGAAAGTGGATTATCCGTATCATGAAAAATGTAAACAACATAATGCTTTTGTATGTTTGGTCTATCACAGAGAAAGATGAATGCATTCAGAGAAGCTAATGATTTTAGCTATTAAAAATATATTACCATTATTTTTCTGGTTTTAATTAAGTCATTTTATCCTTTACCTCTCCCCTAAATTATTTGTTAATATTACTTAACCTTTTACAGATGCTTGAAAAATCAAAAACAAAAATTCCCAGTGCTATATTATATATTTGAAGACTGGCTGCAGCCCAAACTAAAAAGAGTTTCTTATTTTCCCTAAAGGAATTTAGTGATGGGGGGTGGATTAGAAAAGGAAGAAACCCTATGTATCTACTTTATCCTACTTAATTACATTTGATTCTCCAACTCTTTTCAGAAATATTTTATACCAATTTTTGGATTTTAAATGGTAAAGTTGCTCAGTATTTACATAAATACCAACAGACACAAATCAAGGACTAAAACAAGGATTAAATCCCTGGATATATCATCTCCTGTTATCAACACTACTTAGTTAATCTTTCATCCTTACCCCTACCAGAGCCTAGTATGATGCCTTGCCTATAGAAAATTCTCAATAAATTTGCTGAATCAATAACTTGTCATCATTCATGTAACAACTTAAATGTAGGAGATACGTGATATGATTGTGACATCCATTTAAATAATTTTCCCAGAAGTCTCCCATGAAGTGTCGTAACACTGTTAAACTAATGTGATGATTCATCCAGCAGTGGATTTTGCCAACACTGGTAGGAACTTTGCTCATTAATCTCCCCTAATTCCTATTGTTAAATATGTCTTCTTTCTATAATAATGGTTGTATCTGCCTGCCGACAAGGCATGGTCAGCACTTGTTTGCAAATAATGACTGGGTTCTGGTAACAAAATGGAACAGCAATATATCACATATGGGGAAAATATTTAAGGGATTCATGTATATTGAATACAAAATAATTAAATCAGAAAATGTTATTCAAAACAATCTCCTTCTTTCTCAGCAAGATTCTGCTTCCCTCTTCTATGGTTTTTCTCTCTTTTATTCTATCTGTGTTTTGTTTGCATGTCTACTACTCCCTGGGTTCTTATACTTTTTTCTATCTATAATTTTCTCAATTAAAGAATAAGCACTTTATAGACAAAAATCTTGAACACTGTTGTTCATCCTACTAGGGCACTTAGCTCAATATAAGAAATCCATGAATACTCACTGAATATGATAGTTTCACTGATTTATTAGACTTCAGACTGACTTGCTTTTATTGGAGGCTTTATCTTGGAAGCCCTTTACCTGGAGCTCAGAGTTCTCAGTCAACCTTTGTCTTTCTGAGTATAAGTTATAAAACTCCAATTTTAGTTGTCTTCAATGAAAACTGGCTAGAAAAGAAAACAGTGAGAATTCTTTATGAATAGTGTTTATATATGCAAAGACATCCAAGGTGGGTCCTGTCTAGTATCTGCTATTCCTTCTGCTTTCTGGTTCTTCCTTCCCAGGATAATTTTCTGAGTACTTGTAGATTACAGAGGGTTCTGACACCTTGAAAACAGTTTGACACATGACCATACTTTCACCCCATCTCCAAAGTGCACTTCTGTAACTTGGAAGCCACAGGTTCTTTTCCCTCTCCTTTGCTCCTACACTGAATCTGGCTCAGTCGAAGCTGTTTTCCATCTCACTGGCTAGCTGAGCATTCGTCTTTCCTTTTCCTCCCTTTACTGCTCTCATGCTTGGCTTGCTTTCCCTATTACAGATGAACATAAATTTCCCTCTCAAGTTTTAGAATTTTTCAGTAATGGTATTCAGATGACCATCAGTAGACACTAATCCATATTTTTCAGCTTGCAATTAGGTTCCCTCACAAAAGGACTCCAAGTACAAGAGTAGTTAGGAACTTGCCCCATATATGAGGTTCAGGATAGTTTACATATGCTATGCTCAATTCATAATTCCCATCACAGTTGTAGGGAATAAATCATATTGAGCATGAGGAAACCATATTTCTAAACTTACATTTATATGGCCAAATTTAGTAATGGATTGATGTTTCAGAAATTGTTCTTGATTTCCTGCTTTAACCTTAATTACCCTTCTTCAGGACCTGGCCATGTGCCACCTGCATTCTCCAAAGAAGCCTGCTTCTCAGTAACCACTCAGTTTTAAAACATTATGTCAAGGTTTGTCAGTATTCCTTGCCTCGTGTGGTTATTTGGATAAGGATGACTTCCAGAGGCTCATATATTTGAATGTTTGGTCTCCAGTTTGGGAAGGATTAGGTGGTATGGCCTTGTTGGAGTATATATGTCATTTCCATGCCAGGACATTTCCCTCTTCCCCCTGCCTATCCTCTGAAGATCAGATGTAAGCTCTCAGCGACTGCTCCACTGCCATGCCTGCCTGCTTTGTTTCCATGATCCCTGGTATGATGGTCATGAACTCTAACCCTCTGGAATTGTAAGATCCTAAATTAAATGCTGTCTTTTATAAGTTACCTTGGACATGTTATGCCATGGCAATAGAAAAGTAACCAAAATGCCTACTTTTACGTCCTGCAGTAGGTGAGACCAACTTTGTACATCTAACCAACTAAGGACAGATAACACTTAAAATGGAGCCATTAATGGATTCTCTCTACTTGTATTTCACTGTTTTTTTTGTTTGCTTTTGATAATTGCCACTCTAGCAGGTTTCCTCCTGTCTTTGGGATCCTCTTGATCTATCCATGCATGCTTATTTAATAAAACTGGACATTCCATTGGCCATTTAATTTTATTCTACATATTCTTGTTTTGAAAATAGGCTGCCCTAGTTATGTTTCTTTGCTGTAATAAATAACTTGATGAAATGCACCTTGGGCAGTAAAGGGTCTATTTGGCTTATTGTTTATAGTACATCATCAGGGGAAGCCAAGGCAGGAATTCAGGGCAGGAATCTGGAAGCAGGAATGAAAGCAGAGACCACAGAGGGATACTGCCTATTGGCTTCCTCCTCACGTGCTGATTAACTTGTTTACTCATATAACCCAAGTCCACCTGTCCAGAGATGACATCATCAGCATGGGGTTGGGTTCTCTTATATCAATCATTAATCAAGAAAATACCCATAGGCATGCCTACATAAATCTGCTGGAGGCACGTTTTCAGTTAAGTTTTCTTTTCCCAGATGAAGCTATCTTATGTTAAGTTGGCAAAACAAACAAACAGAAAACAATCAAGACATGCTATGCACACCTCTGCTAAAGCAGTTTCAACGTGCTTCCTTCTTACACATGTGGCCTCCTCCCCAAATAAATGTAAAAGAAAATTACACCTTAAGAAGTATCTTGGAGCTGGGGCATGGTGGCATAGGCTTGTAAAGCCAGTCATTCTTATTCTAGAGCAGAGGGGGTGGAATCAGCATGTCAAGGTCAACCTTGGCTACACAGAGAGTTCCATAAGGCTAACTTGAGCTTTATGAAACCCTGTTAAAAATCAAACAATAAAGATAGAGGGGGGAGGAGGAGGAGGAAGAGGAGGAGGAGGAGGAGGAGAAGAAGAAGAAGAAGAAGAAGAAGAAGAAGAAGAAGAAGAAGAAGAAGAAGAAGAAGAAGAAGAAGAAGAAGCAGCAGCCTTGGGTTCATCCCAACATGAGAATGATAATAAAAACCTCGAGTTATATTTGAAGGTGGTGGGCGCTCATTTGGCTGTGAGAACATGGCTTGAATCAAAGGTGGTGCTATATCAATAAAAAGCAGATCATAAAAATATATAATTATGAAAAAACACAAATTAGCAGGATCAGAAGAAAAACTTCAATATGTAAAGCAAGATAATTCTCTGTGTTCTTTTGAAAGAAAATGTAGATTTCAGATGCCACAAACTCCGATTTGTGCTATAACTCATTCTGACTTTTGGCCTAGGTTGTATTGCCTCACCATTCTAGACTATGTCAGTTTCATCCTTCTGCCTAAAACAGTTCATCAGTCCTGGCCTAACTCAGTTCCTAACAGTTTAGTAATTTCCATTAGTCATTTAAAGCTTAATTCCACTTTGTGATAATTTAAGTGTTGTTCAGAAGATGAAAGTGTGCCTGTCTTGACCCTAAGGCATCATGTTTTTGTGCTAGGCTATTGGGAAAAAAAGATTTTTTTTTTTTTTTTTTTTAAATGTATGTGCACCATATGCTCTCATGGTACCTGCAGAAGCCAGAAGAGGGCACTGAACTCCCTTTGTACTGGAGTTGCAGATGGTTGTGAGCTGTCCAGTGGATGCTGGGAATTGAACCTAGGTCTTTGGAAAAGTAGCCAGAGCTCTTATGGACTGAGCCACCTTTCCAGCCCCAGTAGGCTGCAATTTTAACACTGCCTTGATGGCTTTGTGACTATGCAGGTTACTCTTAACACCCATGGCATTAACTGTGAGGTAAGAGAATAAAACTTTTCTTTACTGCTGTTTCTGTTAAAATCAAATTGCAGTCTGTGTTTCCCCTTGCCACCTTGTACAACTTATATGAATGTTTTGGACCCCGGTTTTTTCCTCCCAAGTAATCTACACAGTTGTAAATCCGCATCCAAACGTTTTTTGAAATCTTTTCAACCACAGTTCCACCTCTTTTCCAAACCCGCTAGGGGTCTGAACTGCGGGCTGCGGGCTGGGGGCTGGAATGGCCCAAGCCCTGCTCCAAGCCTGAGGCTCCAGGGTGCATTCCAGGGTCCAGGAGCCTAACAGAAAGCACCCTTGTCCTGCTCAAAGGTCCTCCTCTTACCAGGTGAGCTTGGCTTTTTCCGGGTCCCTGCTCGCAGCGCACAGGTGTCCGGACTTGCTCTAGCGTCCCAGCCCGGCGGGCCAGGAGGAAAAGAAAGGCTGTTGTGTGCAGGGCTGGGATTTTGAGTTCAGACAGGGCGCTCGGCCACGCGGGCTGAGCGTGTGGAGAATCGGGACCTGTTGCAACTCGCCGCCCCCTGGTGACACGCTCGGCACCGCCCGGGAGGTGCGGCCAGCTCCCGCCCGCGCAGGTGCGCCTCCCTCCGCCCGGTTTCCTGGGCGCCACCTTCGCAGCGGCGACGGCGGCGGCGGCGGTGGCTGTGGCGGCGGCCGGTGAGTGGAGTGCGGAGTCCGGACGCGGCCCGCGGAGCCCGGGGTTGCTCTCCTGGCCTCTTCTTTCTTTATGGACTTGGGGAGAGGGAGTTGGAAAGTTTGGAAAGTGAAGTCTCTGATTTAGGAGGTGCGGTCTAGAGGACAGGCGCCGCCCACCGGGATCGCTTGTATTTCCTGCTGAACAGAAAACCCTTGGAGAAGATTGGGGTGGAAGAGGATCTGGGGAGAGCCAGGGAGGAGGGTGGAAGTGGTAGGGCCAGGGGTACCAGGAAGCCCAGAGCTAGACTGCAGAGAGCTCAAGGGCCAAGCAGACGTTGAAGAGAAAGAGTTTCTAAGATCCACTTTCTGCTGGATGGTAGACTAGTTCTTTTATGATCCCACTTGACGTGCCTTGGGTCTGTGATCTCATTGAGCTCTCCAAAGTGGTTTTGATACATTGGTGAAACCGCTCCTGTAGATTGTGACCTTAAGAGGAAAGTGTGACTGCAAGAGATGGCTCCGGGAAGGGGTCTTGGATGCTTCAAGGCTGTTTTGTCTAATGGGTTTCCTGTGATTGAGGTGGGCAGAGAGAGCGAGAGAGTTGCTGGAATTGTGAGTATGTGAAAAGACAATAGTGCTTTTTAGGACAGAGACCGGAGGTAATGGGAATGCTGGTGGCATGTTGGGTATGCTTAGTGTGATAAGGTTATAGATTACGAGGCCTCTGATCTAGAAGAGGTGGAGGCTAAATAAATACATATCAAGAGACCAGAACCCTGACAAGAAGACACACTGGTTGCAAGCAGTTGAAGCGAGACTATAATTTTCCACAGCCCATTTTCAGACTCAACCTCCTAAAATCATTCTAGGTTACTGGCAGGCACCTCCCTTCTTTCCCTTTCTCATCCCAACAAGCCCAAGAGCCCAAGGACATCTGACTGATGCTGAATCAGTGCTGACAAGTAGCAGGGAAAGGAGACAGGTGATGAGAGGCGCTTAGCCGAGAAAGCAGCTTGTAGTTTTCCAAAGCAAAGAATGAGGGTGATTGCTAGGCGGGGCGGAGATCTGTCTGTCTTCTCCTGGCTTCCGATGTTAGTTCCAAGCATGGTAGCTGTCCTCACACCTTCAGATTGCTAATTTCACCCTTTGCTTTTGGGGCTAGGGCACTAGGGGTGTAGACTTCTATTAAGGGTGCTTGGTGCACCCTGTAGAGCCTACCTGAGGGGATGGGTGGATCTCCTTTTTTAAGCCTGGCAGGTGGAGACTGCAGCTGCTGAGAATTTACTGTGGGAAGTAGCTCAGTTGAACAGTTGGTGAAAGGGATTGCATAGATGCAGAGACAAACCACACCCCTGGTGCTGACTCAGTGATGCCTTTTGTGATTATGCTGGAGTTTACTTCATAACTTGCAAAATTCTTGGGGTGGAATAATTAATTTATATTAATTTTCCCTTTGTCCCTTCCTGCAGTTGCATCCCTTACAGTTTATGGTGAGGCTTGTTCATTGTTCATTGAGAATATTTCTTTTAAAAGATAGCGTGTGTGTGTGTGTGTGTGTGTGTGTGTGTGTGTGTGTGTGTGTGTGTGTGTGTGTGTGTGCACTACAATGTATGTAGAGGGGAGAGAACAGCTGTGGCAAGAACTGTTCTGAATGAACCCAGGTAGTTCAGGCTTGCACTGCAAGACTTTTGATGGCTAAGATGTCTTGTCTCATGGACCTTAAGAGTATTTTCCCAAGCTGCAGCCCTCCCCTACTTCCACGCCATTCAATTGTACTAAATCATAGCAAGTGTGTAGCATGGAACATTATTCTACAATGACCTACAGAGTATTGTGGAGAACCTGTGGCCTCAGTAAAGCAGAGCTCTTTACAAGCATGGTCATAGGACACCTTTAAAAAAGGGCCCACTTAGTTTAATTTGACTAATTATTTGCAAAGTGACAAGTTATCCTTGTTTAGCTAGTTAGGTAAGTGTGCTTGTTTTCCCCTTTGCAGCTCATAAAAATGTTAGTGTCTGCAAATAATATCTGTTAAATACAGCATCATTGTTAGATGTCAAAGGTATTTCTGGTCAAATAAGTTCTGCTTCGTGAGTTGTGTCTTAGAACTTTGATCATGTGCAGATCAGAATCTGTTCTTCCTCTTCCTCATCAAAGAGTTCTAAACAGAAAACAAGGCTTAAGGATACTGTAGATAAGGTTTTGTACAAATATCTCTTAAGTCCAATTAAAGTCGAAGTCAACATTTTTCCTGAGAAAATGTATTACAGCCTGCAGAGGCAATGAATGTCCTTCCTTATGAGACTGGTGATATCAAATGGGTAATATTTGTGCTCTTCATACTGGGATTCTTTAATTACATGATCATGGATGATTTGAGGTAAACTTTCCTCTGGGAACATCTAATTATTATGTCATTTTTATTTTGTTATATTGTCGAATTGCTCTGAGAAGAGGGGCAAGATACACCCTGGGGCACATGATTTTTTTTATCATTTGAGCTGTATCTCCTATAATTTTTAGGCTGCTCATCCCTGGTGACAATGAAGTAGAAATTAATGACCAGCTTTCTTTGAATACTGGCACAGTATCAAATATAGTTTCTTGTCCTGGCACAGATCTATTCTAAAGAGTTTATACAAACATGTTATAGTGATGATGATATCAAATAGAGGATATTTGTGCTCTTCATACTGTCCATTCATTGGAATTATTCACTATTGTCTTTAAAGCAGTCCATTCCTGCCGAGAACAGGAAACAAGACATCATTCTAGGATATCAGGACACTCCCTGCTGATAGACCTGAGATACACACACATATGAATGCTTCAAGTCCTTGTGGATATTGTGTGGATTCATTAATCACTTGTTAAACTGAACATTAGCAGACTTGGGTTAGTTACAATTTTGGATAAAGTACTTAATTCTACTGACTTTCAAGTTTTTCTAAGGTTGCATAATATTGGTACCATGAGATCACTGCTTTATCCCACTGTGCTCTGAAATTCTCTGTGATCATTTCTCACGGTGAGAACACTAAAATATTGTGGACAGTCTCCCCAGAGTATCACCAGGAAGCTCGTAATTTCCCCTTTTGTTGTCATATTTTCATTTCAAAAGGTTTTATCTCTAATTAATATCAGGCTGCTTCTGTGGTAGTATAAACATTATTCACTGGGGAAGAGAAGAGAAGTTTTGGAACACTAAAGAGTGACATCTTCCACCCCAGTGGCTGTAATAGAATCATTCATCATGGGATTTTTGTCTGGGCTGTCATCAATATACACATAGAAGTAAGGATGACTTTAAGTTTTAGCAGCACACTGCTCTGCGTAGTCACTCCACAGTCTTATCTGACTTATTTAGCTGTTTCTTGATGTTTTGAAAGAACCCTGTTTTCCTCAAATAAATAGAATTTCAGATTTGTTTGCTGGAAAAATGTGTAGCATAGCTATGTTGCTGTGTTCCCTGTGGTTTGTTCTCCGTTACCACCCTCCCCTTCCCATTTTCTCCTTCTATTTCTCAGTTTTTAAAATAGTCTCTTGTCTTTCTAACTCCTTTTGTTCTGTCTCCTTCCCCATGCTTTTCCTATTTCTTGCATTTCTTTTTTTTTTCCCTGCCCTATCTGTTATTTTCTCCCTTGCTCCATCTGATCACTTATTTATCTGTACATTTCCTTTTGGATCCCTGACTGTCCTCTCTACCAGAAGATGATACAGGTTTCCAAAAGTCTGTAACATTGAACAGAAGTCAAATGCAAAGCAAATTTTAGAAAGTGAATGAATTTCAGTCCATTGTACCTACAGTATATTATATAAAAAGAACCTCCCTTTAATGTTAAATAAAAATATTAAGCAATGCATTTCCAGTATTTTACTTATTTAAAATGATGATTCCTTTCCTTCACAATAGAAGGTATGCACAATGACCTTCTGATTACAATTAAGGCTGTTCTTCATTTGGTATGGCCAGTCAATTCTTGCTATACTTAAATTATATTTAACCTATGAGGTGAACATCCCTAAAATATGGACTTTGGTTTTTCCATTTCCCCCAAATGTAGAAGTTCTTGCAGTATAATACTCAAATAATTGTGGAAGTAAGACAGTGAAAGCAAATGGTGATAAAGAAACAACATGGCATGCCAACTGCCCAGTGTGCATTGAATTGAAATACTTGGCAATTGAATTATATGAAATAAAAAGTATTTTGAGAGTCAGTGTTTATGTGGAAGAGTCCAGGCTGTTCAAAGGTCATTTGCTTAGGAGCAGTTAGCTGTTGATGGCTGCTCCTGCTCGGGGAGGGAGATTTATGCTTTTTTAAATATGTGGCCAATGGTAGGTTACCCATGCTCTAGTGTATGGCTCTGCACACACACACTTGTAGACAGCAGTAATTGGATTTAATGGATTGTCAAAAAGAAAAAGAAACAAAAAAAAAACAAAAGAAAGAAAGAAAGAAAGAAAGGAAGAAAGGAAGGAAGAAAGAAAGAGAGAGGTCAAGAGAGGCAATTTTGGAGATTATTTGGGAGGAACTGGAGATTGGAAATCGTGGATGGGGGAAGATTAGATCATGTTTCACTGTATTCATTTATGAAATTCTCAGGAATAAAGAAAATTATATATATGTATATATATTTTTTTAAAAAAAGTCTGACATTGTGTAGACAAAAATATAAGGGCAGTTCATTTGTACCTATTGTTCAGCGTTCTTTGAAAAATAGCAAAGTAGTAAAACAATAATGAAGTAAATTCAAAGTTTTAATATATATGTGCAATTGCTATGTTAAGCAAAAAGAAGAAAGAGACATCAATCTGTTCACTGGCCGTGTCATAAGAAGGGCTCTGGCGGAAAGCTCTGATCTTGCAGCAGTGGTCAGTTTTTAACACTGAGAAATCAGTCACCTTGATTTAAATCCAAAGCCATGACCCAGTCCTGCTGTTAATATTGGGTCTTCCAACTCTTGGCATTGCATACTTTGTGGAGTAGAGTCACTCCATTTCAGCATGTTAAATCTTGTGTGTCAAAGAGCTGCAATTTGAAATGCAAGAGGAAAAAAGCAAAACATTTGCATAAAAATGTATGCAACTAGGCAAGGTGTACAAAGCAGAAAGCACTGATCCAGAACTAGAAAACTGTGTGGCCATGCTGTTCCTGCCATCACGTTCAGTCTGACCTGAGCCATAAAGAACAGTTAAGTAGAAGCATTCAGATATATTTCTAGTGTGGATGGTTTAGATCTGTGACATGAGTCTATGAACACCTGTTTTGTTTCACCATTACTTCATGGTCTCTGTAGGTAGGTAGCTATGCTCCTAGTAACTCACAGGCCTAGACTTCCAAACCCAGCACCAGTTTACATACTTAAAGTCTAAAGTTTATTGACTAACATCTATGTGTGGTAGTAGACTATAAACAAATGAAAGAAACCAATAAGGCTATTGAGAAAACATGACTGAAAACCAGAGAATACTAGTTTTCAGATGTGTGTTGAGAGTTTCCTGGTAAGAGCATATATTTGCTGTACCTCCCTATATCATTTGTCTGTAAAGGCCAACGTGTCCCCAAAACAACCCTTTGTTTTAAGTAGATTCCAAAAGTAGGACATAAGTGCTTATGACACATGACAAATATTTTTGCAGTGCTTTGTTTAAATACGTTGTAAGTTTTATTAAGGTTCTAACATTTGAGGAATTGTAGAAGGTGTTGGGAAGTGAGGGAGATAGCCAAGGCAAACCAAGATGGGAGACACAAGGTACACTCCCGTATATAATTACAGAGTGAATAGAATTGAAAGTTGTTATGTAAGAGAACAGGCCTTATCTAAGACAGCATTCCCAGCTCACCAATAAATTAATACACACCCCTCAGAGGCTCTTGGAGAGCTCCTGTTCTGGTGAGCCAATGCAGGTGACAGCTGTTTCACACAGCGAATGATACACATTAAATAAAGTGAGGTGGTGAGAGTAAGCATGCGGTGAAGACGGGTCCCCTTTGAAATGAGATTAGTAATGGTCACTAAGAAAGCAGTGTGAACACAAAACTTTCCAGGCACATAGAACAACTGGTGCAAAAATAGTGATTAACTGGAGTGGTAAATAGAAGAAATGTTTAGTGGATGTCCAGGAAAGTGTCCATAAGCCACATGTGTGTGGGTGGTGAGCTCAGCAAAACAGATAGCAGCAAAGATCAGCCAGTGGTCCATGTGTGAGATTGTTCTGGGGTGAGCAATGAGATAAGGGAAAACAAATATAAGCAGAGCTCCTGCATCCAAACATTGGCAACTAGGAAATGGGTACCTTTGATGAGCTTTGAGGGAATTCTTAACCTTTTCCAGAACCCAGCATTAGGATATGAGTCAGTGGCTTTCAGAGACCTTTGGCACTCTTGCTTATCACTGTTTTAAAATCATTTCCCACACCTGCAGTGTCTCGGTGGGGGGGAGGAGTCCTTCATCCTGTTCTTTCTTTTGCCTGTTTTCATTTGAGAGAGGGGGAGGTGCTTCTCAACCCCCAATCTGGGTTCATAACTGGAGGATTGATTTATTTGACAACTCAAAATGTCACTTTGCTGTTTTCTCAAGGTGCAAACTAGTCTTTTGTTTCCTTTTTGACAGTTTCAGTGCACTGCGATTATGCTTAGCACCCATGGCCCTCTAGTATCACCCTTTGACCCTGAACAAACCCCGTCATACCTATTACCTCAGTGGCTACATCACTAGAGACAATGACATTCCTTTCTCTTGCAAACATCAATTGTCACATGCTCCTCAGGAAAGGATGGGGCTTAGTGGGCCGCTTCTCTGTCAGTAGTGGAAGATTAGTGGGGCCCAATCATGTGCAGATATCCATAGTATCTATGTGTTCATGGTTGGCCCAACCATGCCATATCTGGATGATGACTTTTCGTGTCATTCTACCCCATCCTCTGGCTCTTAAATTCTTTCTGCCTTTTGTGGTGTTCATTGGGCCTTAGTATGGGGTAGGGAGGGGTGAGTATCCATAGAGATGCTTTGCTTAACACTGAGCATTCATTAGTCTCCTAATTGTAGCACATTAACTAGGTTTGAGTTTCTGCATTGACCACCCTCTGCAGAAAGGACTGTTTTGGGCTGAGAGTTGTACTAGTCTGTGAGTATAAACATAAATATTTAGAAGGCATCTTAACAACAAAGCAGTGGTTATCTCTAAAATAACCATGCCACTATTGCGCCAATGGGCATACTTTCCCCAGTGAATAGGTATTGTTAGCACTTATATTCTACAGACAGGCAAGATACTAGAAGAGTTTTCTGCCCCCCAGCACTCTGCATAACATCTTTGGCACCAGGAAAGCTAGCCAGTAGAGAGTTTCCAGCTCTGTTCCTTCTTCATTTCTCTGCATTCTATAACCAAAGTGTGCGGTGTTACACTAGAATCTGAACTCCCATACAGTTTCCTTCAGTTTATGACACACCAAACTACATAACTGTAATTAATTTTAATACTCACTTTTCCTCATGAAATAAGTTTATATAGAAATAAAACTCATAGAAGAAACAACAAAAAATTGAGTCATGCTGACACCTCATTGGAATCACTACTTGTATTGAAAACACAATATAACTTACATGTAGAACCTTTATTATAATTAACTTAAATGTACAAAAGCCATTTGCGGGGCTGGAGGGATGGCTCAGAGGTTAAGAGCACTGACTGCTCTTCCAGAGTCCTGAGTTCAATTCCCAGCAACCACATGGTGGCTCACAACCATCCATTATGAGATCTTGTGCCCTCCTCTGGTGTGCAGATATACATGGAAGCAGAATGCTGTGTACATAATAAATAAATAAAATCTTTTTTAAAAAGCCATTTGCAGAATGACTCTAATGTAACTAAGAAATGAAAATATGAGCCTTCATGAGAATGCCCCCAAATATGCAATATCTATTATTCTGACAAGGTTCAGTTGAAACTAATACTTGTCTTTTGAGACTGCGCTATTGATTGCTTTCAAGTGCTCAGTGTGTTTTTGCTGTTCTTTTGGAAGCCTTGTGTTTTGTGTTACCTCAACACCTCCATTTAATAGAAACAGCAATGTCCTTGTATCTTAAGATGATCTGCATTGATGGTTCAATTTTTAAATTAGGCTGCAGGATTTTCTACTGTGTCACACTTGAGTTGCTAAGATAGTGTATTATCATTATAATTGTTATTGTATGTATCATTAGCCTAGCATTTAACAGTTATGTAGTGAG